>NW_026604936.1:0-1095 GCF_024763615.1 Phlebotomus papatasi
ATCATTCTTTCTCAGGATTTTCCTTATTGTTTTTATTTTGTTTCCTTATTTCATTGCTATTTTCCCCTGGCCTAGTGGTGAGTGATCTCACTCGTTTTATCAAACCTCTTCCTACATTGATTATCGTGTGGAGAGGGTGACCACTATTATAATTTAACATCCTGAGTGAGGAGGAAGGCTTGGAATACCACACAGTGCTCAAAAAATTGTTGCGATCTCGATGTATTCTCATATCTAGATAAGGAAGAACCCCATTTTCTTCCTTTTCGATGGTGAACTGGATTTTCGGGTGTATAGCATTGAACTCATTCAATACCAACTCCACATCCTCCTCATGAATAGACACCAAGAGATCATCAACATATTTTCTAATACCTCACTGAGAATTAGCTTCATTAGAAAAGGGACAGATAATCCTAACCGGCTTATGTAGGTGAGATTCCTAACGTGAGCTAACTCGGAGTGCATGCAAATTCGATTTGGAGCTGAGGTTGGGAGACGCCATTCAGTTATCTTGAATCAAATTCGTGAAATTATACAAATTTTGTATTTAAACCAAAATATCAAGGATTTGGATGAACTGACAGAAAAGTGTTATATGGGTGAAATGTAGACCAGAATGTTCTCTATAATTTTCCCATTGAACATGATCTCATCGATTACTCAGAAGTCAAGATAAGCGAGGTTTTTTGTTTCTTAACTCGTTTTTTCATCCAGAGTTCCCCAAGTAGTCATTTGTTGAACTTGAACTATATCAAAGAATTGTTGTATTTTGTGGGACTTTCCATTTAAAACCCTATTTTAAGTGTCTTGGTGGAGTAGAGGCAGTCAAATTGGCATCTGAGTGATTTCAAAGCGTTATTATGGGAAAAATCAATTTTTTCACACTTAAACGGAAAACTCGGAGTGATAGCGTAGTCTGAGCGGAAAATGATGTATGGGCGAAATGTAGAGACAAATGTCCTCTACAATTATGCCGAAGTAATCATCAAAATCGGTTCAGCGACAGTCGAGATAATTGAGGTTATGTGATATTGAAATTGGTTTTTCGACTGTGGCGCCCCTGGTGTTGGTCCCACGAAGTTCAAATATTCT
>NW_026604937.1:0-1081 GCF_024763615.1 Phlebotomus papatasi
TGATATTGGGCAAATGTGGTGGTGAATCAAAGATTAACTGAATATCTCACTCTCAGTGGAGAAAATTTCATTGTACCTCAACAAGTTTTTAATTAAAGAACGAATTTTCAGTCTCCTGAACTTGTCATTCTAAGAGAAATTACTCTCATTGTCGGGGTGTTGGGAAAATCTCATCTAATCATCTATTTTTTCCAAGAAAATGTGTGTTATATATAACTCTATATAACTGAGAGTTGTGCAGATACTTTCGACATAGTGTGTTATACGTATTATTATATTGAATTTAAAAGTGTTCACTAAAGTGCACGTTTCTGGGTAACTACTGAATGGTCACAGAGTTATATGAAAGCGATAAAAATTATGTATAGAAGCGATTACAATTTCAAGTTCGTTTTTTATAACACAAGAATTCTTTTACAATAATGAGAAAGCTATTATCAGACAGAAGGTTTCTTTTATGTCAAATATGTCAAATTTATGCTATTTATAAATTAACTAAATTAAAAAAAAAATATTTTTCGAAAGTCTGAATCCTTGAAACTGCCCCACTCTACTCGAACTTTTCATTTATATCCATAATAAAAATTTATTAAATGAGATATAAAATTGCAGAGTAATATTCAAACTTTTTGATACAATTAAAGCCATAAAAAATATAACAATCTTTATAAGAATAAAATAAAGAAATAAATGAGAATAAGCGTTTGTTGATCTTATTTCGTATAGTTTAATGATATTCAATTTAAATCAATTTATTTGATAAGTTTGTATTCATGATTAATCTTACAATAAAATATAACAGTTTCGTTGTTATAAATTTTCTATATTTTCTGTAAAATGTTGTAAAATTTTGTTGTCCCATAAAGAAAAGTAACAAGATATTTGGCTACTTACATCATAGATATTCTTGTATTTTTTTTTAATTTTTAAGAAAATATGTACCTCTCTTCTTGAAATCGGATCCATCACAATTTTTAAAACTTTTGCACAAGATCTTATAAAAAATTTTGCCAAAGTTCTTTTTTTGTCTTCAGGAAAAGAATGTTTATTTTCCGGTTGTGGATGATCTCTAAAGTCCTAT
>NW_026604938.1:0-1079 GCF_024763615.1 Phlebotomus papatasi
AAAAAATTAAAAAAAAATTATTTAATGAATTTAATATTAAACCGAAGATATATTTGAGTCAAGGCGTTTTTTTTTCTAAACAGCAATATATCATACAGTCACACTAAATATAATTGAAACAAAAGAATATTTGAATCTGTCGAGAATACCGAGCATTACATCTCAAAACAATTTCAACATTCAAAAAGTGAGATACTATGCAAAAACTTTTTCCACATACATTTTGCATATTCAATACTAACTCATTAAACGATTTCAGTACACTAAACCTTTCTATATTTTAAATGAAAAGAAAAACATAGGAATGTAAAGATAAGCACATTGAAATAAGACATTCAGATCTGTACATTTTCTATTATTCGCACTAATAATAATCAAAAAAAAGATTATATTTCTCATATAGTGAAAATTATATATAAGGATAATATTAAGGATTATTATAAAAAGATTAAAGTTAATTAAAAAGAAAAAAAAACATCCAATACATACAATATAAAAGAAAGAAAAAAATGGTAACTTAATTTAGTAATTTAAGCGATTTAAACAAAAAATATAATTTAGAGAATTTTAATCTGTGAGATCTGTAATATTAAACATAGATTTTCTGATTGTTGTTTTTTATTTTCATTTTGTGAAAAGCCTTTCTAAGAAGCATATATATAATTATAGTAAACTACATAAATGAAATAAATGTGAAAACCAATTGAAAGATGTATGATTTTATATAAATGAAATCTCTTTTTCAAACAACAAATTACCGAAATAACTTACAAATACATAAACATCTTATTAGATAAGAGAAATATTGAACTTTGACCAACATCAGAATATGACAAGTAAAATTTTATTTTCGCTAAAAATGGGGTATTTTTCTAAATTTCTGAAAATATTTGAAGATTTTTCTTTGAAATGTTAAAGTATCGAGATACTCTTTCTAACAAAATATCTTACTGTTTCTTATTGCCTTAGTTTTGTTGGTACGGCAGTTTATATTCTTAATACTAATTTTAGGCAATAGACAATTTGTACATTGATGAATTCATTCCATACTGTTCTAAGTTGACTTATAATAGTGTCAG
>NW_026604939.1:0-1059 GCF_024763615.1 Phlebotomus papatasi
CAAATTGCTTTTTAGGCTAAAAAAACTTTGAAATTAATACACTAAATAATACATACATGTACAAAATTCATGTAGCAATAAGACCCCTGTATTATGCGTTCATATTGCAGAAGTCAAATGATAAACAAGTCAATCTTAAATAATTTTTCTTGTTATTAAATTACTTATGAAAACTATTTAATTTTTATTTATTTTATATAATAATTAAATGTCAATTTCAGCTGTAAATATTGATACTGAATTTTTCTTAGCACAAATAGGGGAGGATTTCAGGCTTCGCACAGACTCTGGCTTCGAACACTTGATATATTTTCAATATTCCTTTTATGAATCTGACTTATTTTTGGTATATTTGAATACTTGTTCTTTAAGTTTCATAATTCCTGAAAAATAGGTGAATTTATTAAAGAAATATAGGGAAAATATGAAGTGTTCGAAGCCAGAATGTGTGCGAAGGCTGAAAGTGTTCGCTTAACAATTCTATATTTTGAATAAATTTATTAAAATAAAAAAACAGATTGCTTAAAAATCGGAAAATAGGGTTGAAGCTTTACTTATGGCCTGTCCGTCCATACCTATAAACTCCTCCTAAAAATTTTCAATTTGTGTCACAAAATGATTTCGAAAAACCACAAAATCAAGGATATTTAATATGCCATAATAAAACATCATAATATACAGTAGCAAAT
The DNA here is from genome assembly GCF_024763615.1 of Phlebotomus papatasi. Taxonomy (NCBI): domain Eukaryota; kingdom Metazoa; phylum Arthropoda; class Insecta; order Diptera; family Psychodidae; genus Phlebotomus; species Phlebotomus papatasi. The sequence continues at coordinate 690 of NW_026604939.1, forward strand.
CTGACATTGTGATTCGTGAAACAATTTTTATTTTATGAAAAAATGTGTCTTGTGAATGATATGTCTGATTGCTTTCCTGATGGGTGACAGACAGCTACTTTTATTTATTTAAACTTATTTGTAAATGAGCCCTTTTGAGACAATTAGTTAACCCTTTAAGGACGATTGGAACACCGGTGTCCCATAAAGAAAATAATTTTTCATGACTACCTAAAGTTATTTATTTTTTTATGTCTGTACATAATTGTAAAGTAGAAGGTCGAAGGAATCTACAATATTTTTTGCAAGTCTCTAGCTATTTGCTTTATAGTAAATTTTTGACCTCAAAAATGGCGAATTTTGAAATTCTTAAATTCATTATTGATTTTAT
>NW_026604940.1:0-1058 GCF_024763615.1 Phlebotomus papatasi
TGACAAGTGACTACTAATTTTTCTTCGATTTATTATTATTATTATTATCAATATTACTGCTTTTGAGCAAGTGCTCTTAAAGCATATTTCAGAGATACAGAGTTTAAAGAATTTCATATTTGAGTAAGGTAAAGTACCCTCACTCGACCGGGTTCCTCGACTGGACCGGTGTGTCAATTTTTAAATGTTTCATGGTCAATTCCTATGAATTTGTCACTGGTTCGTATTATTCTTGGAGTGATTGACCTATTAATGTTAGATCATACGCAAACTATTTTAGCAAATACAAATAAATTGAATAAATAAATCTACCGGTCGAGACGAAGAATCGGTCGAGCGAGGGCACTTTACTTTAATAGCGGCCACCGCCGTCTTAGCGTTGTTCACCTTTATGTGATACTAGTGATACTATTAAATATTCATTGAATATTTTCTTAATTCACGTTATTAGCGATTTGTTTATTTGACCTGTAGGCGAATTCTGTAACAATATGACATTGTCATATGACAAATTTTGATGGTAAATTTGGGAACAGGAAAACACTAAAGGCCAGTAAACATCAAATCGCTATTGCAAGGAGCTCTCTAAAGCTCTCGTTAATTAATATGAATTCCATTTTGGATTTAACAACGAAATTTAACACATAAAAATTCTAAGTTTGTCATATGACAATATCAGACGGTTACAGAATTCCCCTACTAGAGTGAGGTTTAACTTGTGAATTACATTTTTCGTGTGAAAAAGGAAAATATTGTCACAGATTCATTAGTTAGATGATGCTTCCTATTTTGGCTCTGGACAGGTGTCTTTTTCCTGGAAAATTCCTAAATGTGTAGTATTTGTAATGACTAGGTTGTAAAATACCTGAAGAAGAAAAGGCTCATCATCTCTACGAAAGAGATACAGTGCAAATTGTTAAAAGAGTCCTGGAAAGGAATCCGCGCGTACTTAGAGTGCCTTAATTTAATGAACTAATGGAAAGTTTCCTGGTTCCTTGTAATATTCCACGGTTCTTTGGTTCTTTCACATTAAAAGGAATTGAGGCGGATCAGCTGTC
>NW_026604941.1:0-1058 GCF_024763615.1 Phlebotomus papatasi
TCTAGGCATTGTCTTTATGAGACTAGAAAAAATAGAATTTGACTGAAATTTATTTATTTAAAAGTGCATAATGCGAATGCCCTGCATTAATCATTTTGCATCTTTAATTTTTGAATTTTCCTTAATATGAAATAAAACACTTTTATATCGTTTAATTTCATTTAATAAAGAAATAAATAAGAGAATAGTTCGCAATAAAAAATAATTTATATTTTTTAGTCGCGGTAACAGTTGAAATTTCAAATATTTAAATCTTATCCAGGTTGCTTACAGCGCCTTCAGTGGACAATCTGCGTATTAGTTCTTTATTGATGTTTTTTGTTGTGACATTTCTTTAGAGAAATTGCACAAAAAAGTGCAAAAAGGATATTTTATTGTGATGAAAAATGTTGAAAAACATGAGAAATCTATGCCGTGTATGTTCAGGACCAGGACAGCATGAAATCAACGCTCCAATTCCATTCTACCTCCATGAAATGGACAATAACGAGGCCCTTGAGTGGCCCCAGCCAATTTGGATGCTCCTCCAGGACATTCTCAATGTTCCGGTGAGTTGTCTGGACAAAGTGACGCCTCCTATGTCTCTAACTGTATCTCTTTTTCCTTTTCAAGGTCCTGCCTAATGATGGTTTGCCCCAGAAGATGTGTACTATCTGTATTTCGTACATGAAACACGCCATAACATTCCGCAAGCAGGCTCTGGCCTGTCGTTTGGGGCTTCTGAGAGCTTCCCATGTGTACTTTAAGGAAGAGACTAAGGAAGGGCTCTGTGATACAGAAAGAATTCCACAGACTCCTGTCTGTTTAGAGGACAGGAATGACAATCTAAAGACCGTCAATGCGACAGTCAATAAACTCCAGACAAAAGCTAAGCTTCCGGATACCACCAAAAAAGTCATTCAGACATGTAGCAATGCTAGAAGCTACTTCAGTTACCGACAGAAACCCTTTGTGGAGGACGACATAACAACAATGTCAATTTTCGATGGGGAAAACTTCGCTGCGAATCCTCCGGAAAAGCTCAGTCAACGCGATTGTTCCTTCTGCTGGAAGCGTTT
>NW_026604942.1:0-1023 GCF_024763615.1 Phlebotomus papatasi
CGCTTCCTGATCACGAATATATGGGCGGCTAAGTTACGTTCCCGGCCGGTCCATAAGGGTCCAAAAAAAATTTCTTAAAATGGCCATAACTCCGGTTCTAATTGTCAGAATTTAAAAAGTGAAGGCTTCGCAAGTTCATAAAACCACCGCTACACGGGCGCTTTTTTTTTTAAAAAGAAGATTTTTTCATTTTCTAAATTAAATAACTCAAAAATTCCATTGTACATCGGGCTGAAATTTTAGTATGTTGTAGCCGCTAATTATACGTATCAAACAAAAAAATACTTAAGTCGATCCATAACCCCTGACCCGAGCTATAAGGGGTCAAAGTTCGAATATTGACCGACCTCTATCTCCGATTGTAATTAACATTTTGAGCTAAATTTTGGGTTTTTGGTTTTGTCTTGATGAGCACTTTCAGATGGAAGTTCAAAAAGTCACCACAGGTAGCACTGTGATAGCGTCAAAATTCATCAAAAAACTAACTCATTTTTCTCAAAAACGGCATTGTGCAAATTAATCAAATTTTAGTATGTTGTAGTCGAGTTTAGGCGTTTCCAAAATGGTGCGTAAGTTCGCTGTGGTTATAATAAAACCGGAGATATGAGGGGTCAAAGTCTCACAAAATACAACAATTCTTTGATATAGTTGAAGTTCATCAAATGAACACTTGGAGCGCTCTGGTCGAAAAAACGAGTTGAGAAACAAACAAAGTGGATTATCTCGGCTTCTGATTAATCGATGAGATCAAGTTGTACAGCAAAATTATAGAGAATATTCTGGTCTACATTTCACCCATATATCACTTTTCTGTCACTCTGATAACTGAATGGTGTCTCCAAACTTCAGCTCTAAATCGAATTTGTGTACATTTCGAGTTAGCTCACATTAAGAATCTCACCTACATAAGCCGGTTAGGATTATTTGTCCCTTCTTATATTGGTATAATATTAAATTATTTATTAAAATTATATTCACATGATCTATTTAAAGGTCAAAAAGGAAGCTCCGTAGGTGTAATTT
>NW_026604943.1:0-1000 GCF_024763615.1 Phlebotomus papatasi
CTGCTTAAGCAGTGGTATCAACGCAGAGTACTAACAAATCACCACTAACGTGAATCAACACAATATTCAATAAATATTCAATAATATCACTCAAGAAAAGCAAAGAAATATTGTTAGTATTTCATCACAGCTAAATAAGACTGAAGTAAACACGAAGTTCTGTCATATTTCTCATGAGCAATTGCTCACACTGATTTTTCAACAAAGCAATTTTAACTGAAATCATATTCAAAATTTAACGTATTTAGTGTTAAAATCTTCCAAAAAAAAAATATTTAGATAGAATTCATTATTCATCAAATATTGGAATAAAAATCCATAATTTTAATCAATTTACTTTTAGTATCCAATTTTATCCTCAAAGTGTCCAAAATAAGAAACTGTCCAAAATTATGAGTCCTTACCCTAAGCTTATTTTTCTGTAGAATTTTTCTAACAAAATTGTTGATACAATGCAAACTGAATATTTCTTATATTTTCTATCTGAATTTCAATGCGTCCGAAAATTGGCGAAAATTGGCATATGCCCCTGTAGTACTAAAACAGCGATATATTTCTGTTTTTCTCTTTTTTTTCCTTTGTTATGGTCCAATTTTTATGACGCCAGTCCTTAAATTGAATCTTTAATGGCAGAGAGGCGTTCATCGATAAAATGGGGCTGGTTTTAACAAGATAGGGCCTGGCAATTTAGGATTGAATTCTAAATTAACAACCGCTCTAAATTCTTGGGTCAACACTGTATGAGATGTGCATTTTGCAGGGTAATCTGATTATCCTGGTACGAAGGGCAATAAATTAACGCGATAAGTCCATTGTGAATGCGTGTCCATACAAGCCACACAATTAGACGGTCAAATTGTTCATCTGTTGGAGCTTAGAACTGTGTGATGTGATGGAACTAATCCCACCATAATAATGCCCCATAATATAAATGACTTCCAACCGACATAATAAATTCACCAAAATACCTCCCATTAGGTCAGGGAAAAATTAGTTCTTA
>NW_026604944.1:0-1000 GCF_024763615.1 Phlebotomus papatasi
GATCTCTTCGTCAGAGCACTGGTTATTTCAAAGAATCACAGATATTGTAACAAAATTGTATTAGATTGGTCAGTGTCTACGACTTTCCAACGTTTGTGTACGTTTCCGCAAGTAGGGGGAAGTGGGATACCTTTAAAATTGAGATTTTTTCTCTTATTTTTAAATGGAACTGGTCCTTCACGCAGAGAAATTATGCTCTAGATTCAATCGCAAAATGGGATAATTTTGGGATTGAAAAGGCTCCAATACCATTTTGCGATTGAATTCAATCCCATTTTGTGATTGAATTTTAGAGCATATTGTGATTGATTTTATCCCATTTTTGCGATAGATTTTTCGAAAATATTGTGATAGATTTGATCGCATTTTGGGATTGATTCTATCCCATTGTGAGATTGAAATGGCTCCAATCACATTTGGTGATTGAATCTATCCCATTATGCGATTGTTTTTTCGAAAATAGTTCGAATATATTTATCCCACAATGCGATTAATTTAATAGCATTTTGGGATTGTTTTTAACCCATCATGAGATTGTTTTTATCCCACAATGCGATTAAATCTTTCCCACAATGCGATTGTTTCTATCGCATTTCGGGATTGATTCTATCGCATTATGGGATTGTTTTTATCCCATAATGCGATTGAATCTATCCCACAATGCGATTGTTTCTATCGCATTATAGGATTGATTCTATCGCATTATGGGATTGTTTTTATCCCACAATGCGATTGAATCTATCCCACAATGCGATTGTTTCTATCGCATTATGGGATTGATTCTATCGCATTATAGGATTGTTTTTATCCCACAATGCGATTGAATCTATCCCACAATGCGATTGTTTTTATCACATTTTGGGATTGATTCTATCGCATTATGGGATTGTTTTTACCCCATAATGCGATTGAATCTATCCCACAATGCGATTGTTTCTATCGCATTATGGGATTGATTCTATCGCATTATGGGATTGTTTTTACCCCACAATGCGATTGA
>NW_026604945.1:0-1000 GCF_024763615.1 Phlebotomus papatasi
TTCTCAAAAATCCCAAAAAAAAATTATATCCCTTTTTCTCTATTTGTTTCTTCTGTTGTATCTTGGTTTTCCCTGTCCCGGCAAAGGAGAAAATCCTCAAGGAGGAAGGGAATTAAATAAAAAAATAATAATAATAATTTCTTTTATTTTTGGATATGTTTTGGAGGTGGTCCAGGCGAACATTTCGGCCAAACATACCTATAACCTAAAAAATTGCCATCTTGGATTTTGAAGGTCAAAGGTCAAACCTCTGCAGCGCCTATTCTTGAAATTTCCAACCAATCAATCAGTTTAGTACCCGTAAACGACCAATCTTTTTATAAATATTTTTTTCTGTTCATAAAATTGTTACCCATCTAGAAGCGAAACGGTAAGAGATGCGAACTTTGGGTCTTCGGAGGACCTCCCATAAGTCGACCCAAGGAACATTATTATGATTTTTATTTTCCCCCCACCCCCCTTCATCACCTCGAAAACCATGCTTTTTGGTTTATCTCAAAAACGGCTCCTACGATTTCTTTTATTTTTGGATATGTTTTGGGGGTGATTCAGGCGAACATTTCGCCTAAACATGCCTATGACCTAAAAAAAATCGCTATCTTCAATTTTCGAAAGTCAAAGTTTAACTAGTCTTGAAATGAGTATAATGAATCGATTTGTTTATCCGTGAGTGACTTATTTTTCTCGTGTTTACATTTTTTGTTTGTCCATATGCTTGTAACTCATGCCAGAACATTCTAAAATGATCATTTATTTACTAATTTTTGATTTTGAAATGCTTTTGTAATTTATTAATCAATTTGATCTCTAGTAAGATCAGTAAGCCCCAAAAGATCATGCGAAAAATTAATTCGCGGAGAGCTCTATCTCGTGAGTTCCAGTTTTCTTTCCAGTTTTTCTTTGCTTTAAAAAATGGTTCTTAAAGGATTAAAGTAGATTATCATCCTTATATGCACAACTATTTTCTTTATACTAAATTTTATTTACAAAATTTAAGTTT
>NW_026604946.1:0-96916 GCF_024763615.1 Phlebotomus papatasi
AAGAACTACGAGCAATTTTGTTTAAGTCGCGGTGCAATACTACAAAATTTTTACACGGAAAAGTGAAAAAATAGCTTCACTTTTTATTAGGCTTGATGGGCCCTTGCATGAATTACTTTAGTAAGATAATTCGTAAAAAATAATCTTACAAAGAAATTTTAGATTTGATAGATTGTAAAAAATCTCATGTAAAACTCAACTTACCAGTATGATCGATTAAAATCACTTTTCCACAAATTTTTCAAATCACTTTAATTGCACTGGAAAATTCAACATTTATCGCAGAAAGACAGAAAAAAGAGAATAATACCGACTAATCTTGCGCATTCCGCAACCCATAAGATGGTAGATGTAAATTTTGGAGAAAAATCCTAGGAATTTCAAGGGTTAGTGAGAGTAATAAGGAGAATTTTACCTCCTAAGCGTCTTTCAAGTACTCAAAATCCAAACTGTAGGTGAGCGGATAAATCAATGTGTGAGTGAGAAACGAACAAGAAAAAGCATCGCATAGAGGAGCAATCATGCTACTCAATAATGCGTATGTGTGTGTGTGTGTGCATATCAGAGTACCAATGGAGAAGCTCCTACGAACAGCCTCTTTGAGTTCTAATGAGAGACAAAGCGGGGAAATAATTTAAAAAAAATACTAATGGATTAACGAGAAAAGATAGTTTAAAAAATCATACTTGTTAAAATTAAATTGACATCCCTCTGGAAGCAAGGTCTGCAGGATTTGCCTTAGACTCAACATGTCTCCATTGTGACGTTTCGGTAAGATCCTGGATCTTGGCCACTCGGTTCGCCACATATGTTTCCCAATTTGAGGGATTCTTCCGTATCCAGGAGAGAGTTATCTGTGAGTCTGTCCATAAATAAATCGGTGGATTTATCAGCTCCATGCTCTTTATTGTTGTATGCAACAATTCTGCTAACAAAACAGCAGCGCACAGTTCGAGCCTTGGTAAAGATATTTTACCCTTTAAAGGTGTAACTCTTGTCTTGGAGACCAGAAGAAAGGTGTTATGGTTGCCACCCTTTGAAATTACCCTTGTGTAAATTACGGCACCATACGCCTTTTCCGACGCATCTGCGAATCCGTGTATCTGTAGATCACATCCTTTTGTTGTGGTAATCCACCTTGGAATAGAAATTTCGTTAAGATGCGACAGGTCTTCCACGAAGTCCTTCCAACCTTCTTCTATTTCTTGTGGAGCTTCATCGTCCACTCGATTCCCTTTTTCCAAAGCCTTTGGATAATTATTTTGGCTCTAAGAGTTATGGGCGAGATACATCCGAGAGGATCGTAAATAGTGGCCACATACGAAACCACTAGTCTTGTTGTAACCCCTTCAGGGTTACATTTTATAATGTTGTAACCCCTCCAGGGTTACATTTCATATTGTTGTAACCCCCTTCAGGGTTACATTTCATTCAATCTATATTCTTCTTTCTTTTCACAATAATGCTCTAAATATGATTTTTCTTATTCCCTCGGAGGGTATGATCTCATTTCCTGATCATGCCGGATAATGCTCTTTGCGCATTTGGAGGCTAATAAAAAATGACATGTTTATGGTTGTTGGTTGAATTGCCTAAAAACTTTTAGCCGGACGCCTAATGGGTCAAGCGCATTCCAAATGTGGAGGGAGAATTTATGCGATCTCTTGAGGGATTCGAAGAAATGGTGAAATAGGAAGAAATGTCGCATGAGTAATGAGATCATTCTAGAAATAAGACAAAGATTATAAAAAGGGGAATTGGATTAGAAAGATTGTTCAGTTCTGTAAGGGGAGTTGTGGAGTTCAGTTGAATAAAGTGTTCAATCCCCAAAGTGTAGTGTGTTTCCATGAAGGCTTGCGTCCTGAGTGTGTTTCCATCAAGACTTGCGCCCTGAGGTTAAATGTGTTCACTAGGACAAGGAGAAGGTCCTGTGGTTTAATGTGTTTTCTGGGTCACAACATAATTTTGGTGTTTTCGCCCGGGAACGGCAGAAAAAAACAATTGTGACTCGGAGTGAAAATCGTGAAAATACTTTGAATTCAGGACTAGTCAATGTCCACAAACCCGCGCATAATACAGTTGCGAAATAGGGCTGTGTCGTGTGACAATAGACAGGACACAAATAAGAAGACGGGACGTAGAAAGGAAGTGGAAGTTCGGGAGGAAATCACTTTGGAGGATAATCCAGAAAATTCTGCTGGTAGCAGGAGTATGCCCAACCTCCCCCGTACGCCAACTGAACCAAAATCAGGACTTTCGTAGAAAGAAAACAACACTCCAGATCAGCTTCAAGTGAAAGGGCCATCAGTCCAATTAGTCCTTTATTATCTGAAGAGGAGGAGGAGGAAATTCGAAAGACAGTATCAGCGACAGAGCTTCGTGTGGCAATAGAAGTCTTAGAAGGAGAAATGGAGCAGGATCAAGAAGATACCTCGACGGGAGTAATTCCAAAGATGAGATTGGATCAGAGGGTGTCAGCGTTTCCTGAACTCAATGGTAGGTCCATTAATTTATTCTTCCGGAATGCGGATATGGTGTATTCCCTATATAAGATCGAAGGAAATCAGGAATTGGAGCAATATTTCACGTCGTTACTTCTGAGTAAAATTGAGTGTGGAAATTTTTGAGCAAATCCACAGTTCGGACGTTTGGCAGGACTATAGGAGCCTCAGAAGTTACATCATGGGAATTGTCAGTAGAAATATTGGAATTGATGAGGCAAGAGAAAACTTATATACATGTAGAAAGGAAGCTCGAGAAACTTACAGGGAATTTGGGAAAAGAATTCAAGATGTTTAAATGTGGCATTGAACGCATATATTTCAGAATTTGGACATAACGTTATTCCTGAAAGTATTCGTAAATCATTAAATTCGGTAGCTATTGAGGCTTTTACTAACGCTATTCCGGATCCTGAAATAAGGGTTTTGATTCGCGCCGAAAAAACTGATAATCTTCAGAATGCAATCTTATTCGCAGAAAATCGCATGCGAAGGGCAGGGTTTATGGTGGACTCTCCCGAAGGGAATAAATTTTCTCGCACTAAATTCTTCCCAAGAACCTTTTCCAACAACCCAAATGGAGGGTATAACCAAAATTTCCCCTATCGTGTAATCCCTACGTATCCTTTTCCGACCAGTTTCTTACTCTTATCAACCCTATCAAAATGCAAATCCCCCGGCGGTTAAGGTCGAAAATCAGAATTTATCACAAATGACTCCTCGAACCCCCTTCAGGGGAAATCAAATTCCGTCGACAGGTGGTAATTTGGGACCCAGGAATATTCCAGGGAATTATTTTCCCCGACAGCCTACTTTTGGAGGAAATTTTTCTCAGGGGAATCCAAGGGGAACTTATATGCTTCATGAACAAGGTTGTGGGGTTATGGAGAATATTATATTCCTGAAGAGAGAGAAGAAGAATATTACGAGGCAGATGAGCCCCCACGAGAATTAATCACGGAAGAGAACCATTTAAATGGATCCCGGCCGCTTGGGAATTTGTTGACTTCCCAAGACCCGAAAAACGGCCAATAGATCAGAAAAATGAGCTCACATTTTTGGTAAACAACCTGGAACTCACTCCGATTATCAAGATATACTGCGCTGAATCTAAATATTTACGTCCTTTAAATTTTTTAATTGATACCGGTGCTCGAGCTTCATTAATAAGGGCAGAGAGTTTGAATCCTGAAGTCTTAGTAACCTCACATCAAAGAGTTGCGGTTAGTGGAATTACTAGTGTGGCTCTAGAAACTTTGGGCACTGTAAATCTATTAATGCGATTTGGAGTCAAGCCCTCGCCGGATTTTACTATCACAGCTCAGAGACTTCCCCAGGGGCATCATTTATCTTTTGATGGAATACTAGGATATAATGTATTATCTAAATTAGATGCAATTCTCTTTACAAAAGAAAGGCAGGTTCTCTTTAGGAATTTGAATGTTGTAGTAGGATTTGAAAAAGAGTGCGAACTTTATGAGGAACCCAAATCGTCAACTAACACCGAGAAAGAAAAAGAGGCGAAACAAGAGAATAGTGAAAAAGTTGGAGAAGAGAAAAAGAAATCGGGAGAAAACACTCTTAAGAAAAAATTAAAAGAGGCCATGGAAGAAGATAGGGAACAAGTGCAAACACTGGTAGGGTATTTAGAGATGGATAATCATGAATTGTTAGGGGAAAAAGATGAAGAGAAAGAAGAAGTTTTATATGAAATAAGAAATTTGTTCTTAGAGACCCGTGAATTACATGAAAATCAAGGGATGCATAAGATAAGAATACCGGCAAAATGTAATGATATAATCGAGATTTGTGCACCTGACACAAATGTGTATTTGTGCATGTATACAAAACCTCACCCAGGTCTTTTTCTGCCTGAATGCTTAGCAACATCTGATAATGGAAGGGTCAAAATTACAAATACAAAATCATGGATCGAGTGATCTATTCGTGTGTTGTGAGGATTTTAAGTGGGAGGAAATTGCACAATTCAATATTTATGAATTAGAGGCAGGAAATATAAATCAAGGAAGTTGCAGAGAAAATAGAGTGGAGGAGATATTAAAAGGACTAAAGGTTGAAAGTCAGTTGAATCAAGAGAAGACGAATCAGCTTAAAGAATTTAATTTTACAGAATCACGAAATATTCCCATTTGGAGAACGATAAATTGGGATCCGTAAGAAATCATACTTATAAGATTCGGACAAAAACTGATGCCGAAATAATTAATGTCAAACCCTATCGTTTACCTGCATGTCATAAAGAAGAAATTGAGCGACAGATTAGTGAGTTACTTGACAGTAATGTAATCCAACCTTCGTTTAGCCCATATAATAGTCCATTGCTAATTGTTCCTAAAAAGGCGGACAGTAATGGAAATAGACGATGGTGGGTAGTAATAGATTTCAGAAAATTGAATGAAATAACTATCCAGGATTCATTTCCTATTGGTCATATCGAGGATATATTCGACCGATTGGGGCCAGAGTAAATATTTTTCATCATTAGATCTCGCGTCCGGATACTTTCAATTAGAGATAGATAAGGGTAGTAGACATAAGACCGCATTTAATGCATTGGGGTCTCATTATGAATTTAAACGTCTACCCCAGGGTCTATGTTCCGCACCCGCAGGATTCTCCCGAATGATCCGTAGTATATTGGGTGATCTGTTGAATAAAATTTGTATGGCATACTTGGACGATATTATAATTTTTTCGGACACAATCGGGAACCATTTCAAAAATCTAGAGACAGTTTTCCAACGACTAAAGGATTTCAATTTACAGTTAAGTCCGGGAAAATGCGAATTATTGAAAAACTGAGTTGATTTACTTGGGATATAAAATTTCGGACAAAGGGTTACATACTGATCCGTCCAAAACCGATGCTTTAAACAAATATCCTATTCCCAAGACTGTTAAGGATGAACGATCATTCTTAGGTCTAGCATCATATTATCGAAGATTTATATGGGAATTTGCCAGAATTGCATTACCCTTAATAAATTTAACGAAGAAGGATACGGATTTTGTATGGACGGAGGAGTGTGACAAGTAGGGCTTCCAATACGGGATCCCGGGATCCCGAAATCCCGGGATTTCAGGCCTTTCTTGGATCGGGATTAATCCCGGGATCGAATAATTGATAAAACGGATTTCGAGATCCCGAAATCTCTAAATATTACGATCCCGAAATCCCGGGATCCCGTCCGAAAATTTTCGGGGTCCCGGGGTTTTCGGGGTCCCGGAATTTTCGGGATTTTCGGGATCCGGGATTTTCGGGATCCCGGGACTTTTAGGGGTCCCGGGATTTTGGGGATCCCGGGTTTTTCGGGATCCGGGATTTTCGTGATCCCGGGATTTTCGGGATCTCGGGATTTTCCGGGTCCCGGGATTTTTGGAATCCCGGGATTTTCGGGATCTCGGGATTTTAGGGATCTCGGGATTTTCGGGATCCCGGAATTTTCGAGATCTCGGGATTTCCGGGATATCGAGATTTTCGGGATCCCGGGATTTTCGGGATCCGGAACTTTCGAGATTCCGGGATTTTTGGGGTTCCGGGATTTTCGAGATCCCGAAATTTTCGGGGTTCCGGGATTTTCGGGATCGCGGAAATCCCGGGAATTTTGCGGTTCACTCATTTGGCACTCACTATATGAAGTGAGTGACAACTCTTACCACTCATTATATGGAGAGCCACTCATACTACTGAAGAAATATATGAGTTCCCCGAGTTCCCTGAAAAATGCATGGGTTCCATGGGCTTCCCAACAAAACGTGTGAGATCCCTGGGTTCCCTGAAAAAATATATGAGTTCAGATTGTGCTAAAAACATTTTTTAAGTTTCTGAATTTATTGGGCTGGCTACGTAGTCTTTTAGAAAGCTAGAAGTGTATGCACAGGACAGAATAAAACGAAACGAAGTGATTTAACTCTTCAATATGTTTTTTTGACAAAGTTTTTCGACGGTTTTTTGACAAAAGATTTTAGGTGTGTTCTTGCATATCTAATTCGTTCATGCTGTCATTCCAGTTAAGTTTCAATCCACTGAGATAAAAGAAACAGCACCAGAGTTTCGTAGACCAGGACCACTTTATTACCAATAATCAGAGAGTATACTTTTCATTGATAACTTCACGGTTACTCAGAGGTTATTTCCTGTGTATCCCGGTAATGTTCGATGTCTCTGGATTTGTTGAGTCTCAGGGCTATTCTAAAGTCGCTGATTTGCCACACTTCAAGTCCCTCTTGTCTAAAACTTTCTCTGCTATAGGTATTTAAATCTATGGAGATAATCCAGAGCTGCTGCAAAATTTAGAGTCAATCCATGTTTTCCTCAAGTTCCATTTATCGTCTTCCAATCGTATCTCCATAATGTTAGCCCAAGAAGAGTCAAAATCACCACAGTGAGGATATTCCGTCCATCTGGATCATTTTTTACGTCCTGAAGCTCACAATATTACAGTGATTGGGTTGCCTTTGATTGGAGTTGTCCTTGAATAAATAAAATCCCAAGTTTTGCAGTTGTGACGATGGAGATGGAGGTTTGCTCAGTAGTATGCCTAGACTCTCTAGACTAGAATATTCCCTTCCATAGTCATTTTTGAGGTATTTGTTGAACAACAGAGTCCATTCTTTTTCCATTCTGGAATAAAATCGCATGATAAAAAAGGCAATAATTTTCAAATAAAAACAAGATACCCGAATAACCCCTTCTTGGAAAAAGATTCAAATCTATCCTTTTAACCATCTCCATCGCTTCCTCTATTACTATTTCAACCGGCACGCACTTTTCTTCAACGTCTTTAGTAGATTGGCAAATACGACCGATGGCTCATGATTACTGGTTGCACTTCGATTCGGATCTGGCGGTTGCACTTTTGAGGTTATATAAACAAAAACAAAATAAGGAGATGACCAGATGACAATGTGACCATATAGCGGATTAGATATATGGCACTTCTGTCACGTCAATTTTTTGTGTACAGTACCAGTACAGATAAACGTTTTAAAAGGAAAAAGCATTTAAAACAATGAAAATAATTGTGAATGGTGAACTTCTGATTACTGTTGTAGTAAAGGTTGAGAAGCACTATCCAGCTGTAGTTATAACAATTTTTCCTGATCGTAGATCTTGCATTCATCCCATAAATTTTCATTCCGTAGTAAGATCCCCCATCTTTTCATTAATTTGTTTCGCTTCTACTTTGTTATTTTAAAACACTTTTCAGAATTTATTACCTAAAACCTGAAGAATAAACTAAAGAAGACTTGAATTAATAGCTCAAACCCTGAAGTTAATGATTATGGAGGAAAATTAAGACAAAAATCGCAAGGTTTATGCTTCCGGAAGGCATCGAGAGGCTACTAGTAAATCTTTAGAACTTGAATGTTTTATTTCAAGGAGTTGAATTACACATTTTAAAATAAAGGAAATAAGGGAAAAACAGGGAATAAAAAAATATGATGTGTATATGAAGAGCATTCAAGAAGTATATCCGGAATATTTGTAAGACGGAAGAAGGAATGGAGTTCAACAATTCAAGGTACAAATTAAAAAATTTTGTGCGCCAGCTCATCTGTTTAATCGTTTTAATGTAAATTGTTACACAGCATATATTGTGAATTGAAGGTAATTATCGGTAAGACATTCCACTGGATAAACTTTAATTCTTTTCTATATAGCAAAATCTCTGATTGAATGTTAAAAATAAAATCAATAAATGTTGACTTCTATTCCAAGTTATGGGGAACACGAACACAGCGGCGTAATAGGTAAGAATCGTTGGGGTCTCCACCAAAGTGATAAAACCCTGAACACAGATTTTTTTATTCACGAAATTGAGCTGTGTAGAAAACAATTAAAAAAAAAACTAGATTTAAAAGGTAGATATGAGAGGATAAGTATATTTGGTTAAAAATAAAATATTCGTTTGGTCCTAAGCACGTCGTATGCTATTTGAGAAAAATACACAATCTCAGACGAATAAAACACGTTACTTGCGATGTCGGTGATTGGACTGGACACTGAAGAAAGCTCACTTTAGTGAGACCTTTGGTTGGTAGTCACTTAAGAGTTCCTCTAACTCTAAAAGAAGTTCCAATTGAACGATTGCGTGCTGGTCAGGTGGTACTTCTTGGGTGCAGCATAAGAAGTGGAGAGCAATCAGTAATTATTGATACTGTCTATCTCATGGAAGTTTAGTGTCACTGTCACGGCAGAATCATTTAGTGTCAATTCTCAATGGCTATTCTGAGGAGAAACATATTTGGATTGATCGAGTGGATAGACTCCTGCAAAGATCATCGCTTTGCTCAGGTCGGAATCCTGGTAATTAAACAATTACCAGGATTCCGACCTGAGCAAGCGATGATCTTTGCAGGAGTCTATCCACTCGATCAATCCAAATATGTTTCTCTCAGAATAGCCATTGAGAAATTGACACTAAATGATTCTGCCGTGACAGTGACACTAGGCTCCAATTCAGCCTTTGGCTAAGGTTGGAGTGTTGCTTCCTAGAGTTACTCCCCATGGAAGTCTTCTGTTAAAGCCTGGAGCAAGAATAGGATATTGAATCTATTATTATTGTACCCTCTGTCATTCAAAGTCATTCATGGAGCCAAATCAACAAAGTTCATGGAGGTGAAGAAATTCCGTGAACAATCCGTCATTTCTTCCGAATACCCAAAATATCACAAAATTCCACGAACTCGGTACTCGCAACAATAATTACGCCAAAGGATTTCTTAGGGCCAATAATTGGACTCTGTGTTGAATGCAGAGGTGTCCAGAATACTAACCCATTTCGACAGTGATCGTGTGATGATGACCTACATTTTCCACTGGCACAGATTATACTGAACTTTTGATCGCTTGAAATCCTTGACATCAGGCTATGCGAGTTCTGACTACGAAGATCATGGATATCAAGTTACAACCTGCCGTAAAAATCAGAATCTTGCTCAATGGTCAAGAAGTCCAGAATTGAACTCGATAGTTCAGGTTAGCAAAACTCAAACCTTCGCACGACACTTGTGACCAAACTCAAAAGACATAATACCTTGGAAAATGGTTAATTAGCCATCCAAGCAGTAGTTGGCAGCAAAATCCTCACGATTAATATGATCAATATGATGATTTCTTGAATTAAATAAATCGTTTGTTTGAAGCATTCAACAGCAAACTCTTCAATATTCTCCATAGTAATGAATTCTTACCAATTGCGATAGCTTCTGTGCAGCCACATCATTCACTGTTGCACTGAAACAACATCCATATTGTTCATAAGGTCCTGCTGGAATTCTTCAAAAAAGTTAGCAACTTTTTCCTTCTCCTTTTGTTTTTTTCTGGGGCCGGACGTCACTTGACATCCATAAAATCCACATCCACACAGACTGCGAGGTTAGAAACATCATTGCCGCTCTGAATATGGATAGGGAAGTGAGCGTGTAAAATCCAGCGTGCACGCGGCAGTTAGGAGTTATCCCTGCTTATTGTACTAAAGTCTTTTTCATTAGGTTTAAGTTACATATTTAGTATCAGTGGGCTTCAGTGGATCAAGTGAAATAACACTTGGTATTTCCAGTTTTTAAAATTTCGTCTGGAAAACTGGTGGCAAATAGCACTCCGAAAGTGGCTATATCTACCCAGGCCGGGGCAGGTGTAGCCAATGTGTCATACTTTTTTCATTATCCTCTCTAGAAAAAGTCAAGGATTTTAAAGCTCTGAACTATACGGTTTTATACAGCCAATATCCTGATGCTACTTATGAAACATAAAAACATTAAACAAACAAAAAAAGTTCATTTGCTGGCTAATTCTACCCCTGTCTCCCCTACCTTCATCTCGGCCTCAACATGCGGAGTTGGGATAACTCCTAACTGCCGCTTGCACGCTGGATTTTAGAATTCTGTAGAGAATTTTCTAAAGTAACCATATTGTTGGGGGGGAGGGGGGTGTGGAGAATAAACGAAGGAAGGAACTGAAGAAAAGTATCAAAGAATGAATCAAAAGGAATCTCATGAATTTGTCCATCTCATACACTACCAGGAAGAATTTTCACTAAAACACATGTTTTCATTTTTGTTGAAAAATTAAAAAAAATCAGACTTTATTTTTCTTTTCATTTCTAATGAAAAAAAATTTCAAAGTAACTAATGCATTTACAGATGCATCTCCTAAGCTACTTCTAATTCGGTTCGAAAATGCACCTGCGACGCTGAAGGCCCTTTCACTTCCCACGCTAGTCGGAGGGACAGTCATTAAGAAGTCGAAAATTTTAGATAAGACTGCTCCTTTTATCCCCGTCTCCTTAAAAGTTTTCATCTCATTTTGTATATCATTTTTTTCGTTTGTGCTCCCGATTGCAGGCCTTCTTTTTAGATCCAGTGATATTTTCTCCTCAAGCACTTCAACAAGACTTCTTGCTGGCGTTGGCTCCTCGGCAGTAATCTCTTCTAAACTGAACTCATCTCCAGTTTCATTTTCATTTTGTACCTCAAAGAGTCGGCTCTTCAGCCGCTGAGCAACTTTTTCCATCTCCCTATATTGAAGCTTGGGGAGCCAGCTTGAATCCAACTGCTCACCTCGTTGCAAATAAATGAGGAGCTGTATTGAGTCTTGTCCTCCCGATCTTTTTGTTAAATAAGAAAGCAAAGAAGTTGTTAAATTCTGAGATAGATCAGAATTTTGCTCTGCCAACGACTGGAAAATGAAATCAATTGTAGAGACTGCCGTCAGTAGAGATGCTTCTTCTCTGCAAAGTGATTCTACTGCCACTTTAAATGGAGCGAGAGCTTTTGTCATATTTTCAATAATATTCCAGTCATTGGTGTTAATTTCTATGGTAATTTTTAAGTCTATTAGAGCCTTCATTATTGATCCTTTCAGGAAAATAAAGCGCTCGAGCATGGCACAAGTACTACTCCACCTCGTAGGTGTATCCAATATAATTGTAATATTGTTTTCTCCGCTCATATCTTGGATGTATTTGTTGAGGCAGTCATTTTTTAAGGGGCTTTTACGGAAAATTTTTACAATTTTTCGAACTTTTCCAATCACCCTACCGATGTTGCCAAGCAGTTGAGGAGTTCGAATCGGTTGTTCTTCAAAATCGGCCCAAGTATTATCATTCTCTGTTTCCTCATCATCTCCACTGTTCTCGGTGTAATCATCATTCTCAGCTTGATCATCATTATTAATGTCATCATTTTCATTATGCTCATACATCACTTTATTTACCACAAGGTGTAATGTGTGGGCCAAACAAATAAAATGTGTGACATCACACAATCTTCCCATCGCCAACATGGTGCTGGCACCATCCGTGGTTAATGCAACAATATGATTATTTAAAGTAATATCATATTCATCAAGTTTTTGGCTTATTAATTCCAAGAGCTTATCGCTGCCACAGGAGGCTAGGATTCTTTTGAGTCCTAGGTTAATAGTATCTCCGCCTCTCAAATGTAGATTAACATTAACATAACGGCGATTCCTTGTTGAAGTCCATTCATCAGTAGTGATGCTGAATCGCCGACCCTCTTTCAAGAGAGATTTCAATTCATTTTTAACATCTTTCTGAACTTCATCTGCGAAATTGAGAATCATTCGCGAAATAGAAGAAGTCGATATTGGAATATCTCCCATTCTGAGGGAAGTTAAAGCTCGTCGCAAATCTGTGGACGTCACAAATACTCTGTAAGACAGCCCTGAAAAAAATAATTTAATACTTAAACTTCAGCAAATTAAATCAGTAATTCAAAATGTGCATTTAAATTAGTATTAATTGTTTAATGATTATTTATATTTTGAGCGGTTGTAAATCTATATAATATATTTAAAATTTTACCATCTTTTGCTGCCATGCGACAGATGATGTGCTCAATCGTCTCCTTCTTGTGGAAGAAATCTGTGATTTTATTCTTTGCTGAGTTCCTTTGGGAATTCTCCTCACTGTTGCTCTTTGTCTCCGGCCTCTGGATATCATGTTTAGCAGATAAATGCGTCCATAGCCCCTTTGTTGAGCCTCCAGCACATTTCAAAACTTTTTTGCATATCTTGCAGAGCGCGGTGTGAATATTTGGCCCACTTCCTACCAGGAAGTGAGACCAAATGGATGAGTCATCTTGGCTTTTAGTAGGATGCGGATTAAAATCACCCATTGCTTTGTTTGATTAAATTTTTTGTCACAAGAACTTAGAAATTTAGTATTACGCAATATTACTTTACATGTGCACAGATAAATGGCGACTCAATTTTGACTTGACAACGATAGCGCGAAATGCGGCGAAATCTCGGGCGAAATCACCCTCAAAATTGACAGTTGACAGCTAAAAAAATAATCGGGAACGAAAACAATCACTTTATGTTTCTAACCTCGCAGGCTGTGTGGATGTGGATTTATGGATGTCAAGTGACGTCCGGCCCCAGAAAAAAAAACAAAAGGAGAGGGAAAAGTTGCTAAATTTTTTTTAAGAATTCCGGCAGGACTTATGAACAATATGGATGTGTTTCAGTGCAACAGTGAATGATGTGGCTGCACAGAAGCTATCGCAATTGGTAGAATTCATTACTATGGAGAATATTGAAGAGTTTGCTGTTGAATGCTTCAAACAAACGATTTATTTAATTCAAGAAATCATCATATTGATCATATTAATCGTGAGGATTTTGCTGCCAACTACTGCTTTTATGGATAATTAAACCATTTTCCAAGGTATTATGTCTTTGAGTTTGGTCACAAGTGTCGTGCGAAGGTTTGAGTTTTGCTAACCTGAACTATCGAGTTCAATTCCTGGACTTCTTGACCATTGAGCAAGATTCTGATTTTTACGGCAGGTTGTAACTTGATATCCATGATCTTCGTAGTCAGAACTCGCATAGCCCGATGTCAAGGATTTCAAGCGATCAAAAGTTCAGTATAATCTGTGCCAGTGGAAAATGTAGGTCACCATCACACGATCACTGTCGAAATGGGTTAGTATTCTGGACACCTCTGCATTCAACACAGAGTCCAATTATTGGCCCTAAGAAATCCTTTGGCGTAATTATTGCTGCGAGTACCGAGTTCGTGGAATTTTGTGATATTTTGGGTATTCGGAAGAAATGACGGATTGTTCACGGAATTTCTTCACCTCCATGAACTTTGTTGATTTGTGCTCTCAATTCTTCCGGTGTTCGTCAGAAGAGTATTCCTCTTTTCAAATTAAAAGAATCTGTTTTTTCTCCAAAGCTTTCAACCCTTGGTATGGGTCTTCTTCAGTGGGCTGAGAAAATATTTATTTGTTTGAGAATAAGTTTTAACAATTTTTCATCCTCTCACTCAAGACTTACTCAGTTTAGAAACTTTTAAATGTTTGAAAAACGTCTAACGTCTGACTAAATTTATGCATCGCCACATTCACTCTAACTTTTTCCCGGGGATTCTCTCTGTTTTATTAATTTTAAATTATTTGATTTTGCTTTTTTGAAAATTTTTCTGGTACTCTCTGTTACTCCTTCACTGTCGCTTTGTCTACTGAAATCTCTGGATTTTTCTTTCTTCTTTCTCAACGGCATCCTCCAGGGTTCATAGTCCCCTCGTCATTGTTCCTACTCCCTCCTCTCGATCAACGATCAAATTTGTTGATTTGGCTCCGTGAATGATTTTGTAATGACAGAGGGTACAATAATAATAGATTCAATATCCTATTCTTGCTCCAGGCTTTAACAGAAGACTTCCATGGGAAGTAACTCTAGGAAGCAACACTCCAACCTTAGCCAAAGGCTGAATTGGAGCATGGTGTCACTGTCACGGCAGAATCATTTAGTGTCAATTTCTCAATGGCTATTCTGAGAGAAACATATTTGGATTGATCGAGTGGATAGACTCCTGCAAAGATCATCGCTTGCTCAGGTCGGAATCCTGGTAATTGTTTAACAGAAACTTCCATGAGATAGACAGTATCAATAATTACTGATTGCTCTCCACTTCTTATGTTGCACCCAAGAAGTCCCACCTGACCAGCACGCAATCGTTCAATTGGAACTTCTTTTAGAGTTAGAGGAACTCTTAAGTGACTACCAACCAAAGGTCTCACTAAAGTGAGCTTTCTTCAGTGTCCAATCACCGACATCGCAAGTAACGTGTTTTATTCGTCTGAGATTGTGTATTTTTCTCAAATAGCATACGACGTGCTTAGGACCAAACGAATATTTTATTTTTAACCAAATATACTTATCCTCTCATATCTACCTTTTAAATCTAGTTTTTTTTTAATTGTTTCTACATAATTCTATATACAGCTCAATTTCGTGAATAAAAAATCTGTGTTCAGTGTTTTATCACTTTGGTGGAGACCCAACGATTTTACCTATTACGCCGCTGTGTTCGTGTTCCCCATAACTTGGAATAGAAGTCAACATTTATTGATTTTATTTTTAACATTCAATCAGAGATTTTGCTATATAGAAAAGAATTAAAGTTTATCCAGTGGAATGTCTTACCGATAATTACCTTCAATTCACAATATATGTGATATGCGACATTAAAAATACTCTATTTGGTTTATCACAAAAGGTTTTATTTAGGCTGATGTCGCATATTCGTTCACTGGGAGGCGAAAGAGAACTAACTGCACTCTTTGCGCCTTTTTATACATTGGTTTGCTATAAAAGTTTAGGGAGCAATATTTCATAAATTTCATAGTTATATTTCATATATAACACCACTCCCTTTTTCAAAAGCCTTTTCCTTCATTTTCTTACAAACTAACAATGGTTGGTCTCCCATGCTTCGAAAATCAAACAATAATTCAATGATACATCAATCTTCTAGGTGGACGGCGGATCCTATCTGATTTTCGAGCGAAACCTTGGAAAGGTGAATCTGAGTCGCTCTCTTCTGACTCTGCTGTACTAAACTTCGAATTTGAGGATGAGGAATCATCTACTTCAATTATTTCCTCCCCCTCTTCAAAAATGAAAGAATATTTCTGGGGAATTTTTCCCTTGTGAATTTTAAGCAGATCTTCGTGGGCCTGAATAATTCTATTTTCAACTGCAATCATATATCTTACTTTACTTAAAACTTTTAATATTTTTCCAGGAACCCACTTTGCAAAATCTTTACTTGAAATTCTGTATAAAATATTATCGTTAACTTTATATTTTTGTTTAATGTTTTCAAAAGTTACTTTTTTCTCCTGTCTAATACTACCCTTTACTTTACTCCAATTCTGAAAAAGTGGATTAATAATGTTAGTTTTATTTCTTGGAGCAAAATTAAAAACTAATTCCGCCGGGGAAATCTGTGTAGCGGTAGTTGGTGTCTGATTATATCGCGACATGATATCTCTCAGAATTTGCGACAACTTATGCGGAGGAGCACTGCCCGTTTTAACCATCTCTTTTCTTAAGGAATTTTTCATAGTTTGTACGGCACGTTCACACAAACCATTGCTCTGAGGGTGATACGGTGGGCTTTTTCGCACAAGAATGTCCTTACCATGACAGAAGTTATTGAAGTGTTCTGAAGCGAACGGTGGGCCGTTATCGGAGACGATCTCGCGAGGAATTCCCATTCGAGCAAAACAATCATTTAACTTATCCTCGACACTCTCAGCTGACGTATTGTTCATGAGATATAAATCTATCCATTTGCTGTAGCTATCGATAATAATCAAGACTGATTTTCCTCCGAAGTGAAAGAAATCCAGGTGAATCCTTTCAAATGGAACTTGAGCCTTTTTCCAGGAACCAAATTTGATGATTTAGCCCTCCCAGTTATTGCACATTCCTCACATTGACCCACAAATTTTTCAATGTCTCCCTCAAACCCTCTCCACCAAAGCAATTGTCTTGCTACCATTTTCATGCGAGTGATTCCTATATGAGTTTCATGTAGGATATAAAGCATCTTTCTACGTAACTTCCGGGGTATCAAAATCCTATACCCATAGTAAACGCAGTCATCTTCAACAGATAGGGATAACCTGAATTTCCAGTAAATTTTTTGCACGTCCGAGAGATTCTTAGGATTTTCTGGCCATCCGTTTAGGATTATTTCTTTTAATTTAGAAATCTCACGATCTAACTTGGACGCTGCCTTAATTATTTCGTAATTTAGGGGACTTTCTCGCGTTTGGAATATTCCCACACGAATTTCTTCTTGTTCATTGTCTTCTTCAAGTGGTAATCTTGAGAGACCATCGCAATTACCCTGCGACTTACCCTTTCTGTATTTCAACTCGCAATCAAGGGATGAGATTATCTCCTGCCAGCGCAGCATACGTGGAGATAAAAGGATGGAGGTTGATTTTTTAACATCAAAAATCGAGATTAAAGGACGGTGATCTGTGTATATCACAAATTTGTGCCCATAAAGAAATTTATAGAATTTTTGGATAGCAAAAATTATCGCTGCCGCCTCCTTGTCAAGCTGGGAATATTTTTTTTCCGCGGGTGAGAGAGTACGAGATGCATAATAAACAGGACGTTCCTCACCATCTTCACAGATGTGCGATAAAACCGCACCCAGCCCGTCAGGTGACGCATCAGCCACTACCACTATAGGTAACGAGGGATTGAAATGAGTCAAAATTTGCTCATCACAAAGCAACTTCTTGCACCGTAAGAAACATTGAGAATGTTCTTCGGTCCATTTGAGTTTCTGACCCTCGCGATTTTCGGTCTTTAAGAGATTGTATAGTGGCTTGAGCTTGTTAGCCAAATCTGGAATGAATTTGCCATAATAATTGACAAGACTCAATAGCGCTTGCAATTGTTTCAGTGTTTTGGGTTGCGGTGCATTTTCAAGTGCCCTCAATTTTTCTGGATTGGGTTGGATTCCCGATTCCGAGATCACATGTCCCAAAAATTTGATAGAAGTTTCGAAAAACTTGCATTTATTCAAATTAATTTTAACATTATGCTCTTCAAGCTTTCCCAAGACGTCCCATAAGATGGCTTTTACCCCCTCCCGAGTTTGCCCATAAACCAGGATATCATCCAGGTAGCAAACAACTCCTTGGACATTTCCTAACAATTGGTCCATGAAACTTTGAAAAATACTCGGAGCGGAAGCCACTCCAAAAGGTAGACGCTTGAATCTGAAGAGACCCTTTAGGGTATTAATGGTGAGAAATTCCCTTGAATTTTCTTCAACCATAATCTGTTGGTATGCCCCTTTTAAGTCGATTGAACAGAAAATTTTCCCTGTCCCTAACTTGGCCAGAAGATCATCTATTTGAGGTAAAGGGTAATGTTCCTTCTCCAGGAATTTGTTGATGGTGACTTTGAAATCCACACATATCCTGATTGTATCCCCTTTTGGAACCACCACAATCGGACTTGCCCATTGACTGTGTTGCACGGATTCAATTACACCCCCCTCCCTCAATCTTTCCAATTCATCACTCACTTTATCGCGAATATGAAAAGGGATCACGCGTGATTTGAAAAAAATTGGTTTAGCATCTTCTTTGAGATGAATTTTCGCTGTAAAATTCGCGATTGGATTTTTATCCTCATTATCAGTTACCCGAGGAAAGGTTGATTTAATTTCTTCAATGAAATTCTCATCAATTTTGGCCACACCATTCGGATCAAAAGTACCGATTATACCCTCTTGCCATTTGGGGAACAATCTGTACAGCCATTCCCTACCGAGCAATGGTAAAGATCTTCTCTTAGCAGCGATCACGTACAAAAAGAGATGTTTAGATCGAACACTCACCAAGAATCTTCCTTTAAGATCAACCGGATCTCCATTGGCAAGCATAAGATTCAAATCAGTGGGCTCCAGTTGCGCATCAGGAAAAATTTATCCGAAAACATCATCACCAATCACCGATACCACAGCCCCAGTGTCCACTTCGAAAGTTACCTCTTTGTCGTTTACTCTAATAGAAAGAAGCATGGGGTTAGTATAAGTGTTAGTTGATGACGTCGAATATAGAGAAAAAAGATTGTAAATCTCACTCGTTCCTGCACTGCTCCAGCATACAGATGCCCAATGTCCTCTCTTCCCGCACACACTACAAGTAGAATTGGCTGCTTTGCATTCTCCTTTTTTATGACTTAATCCGCACCGGTTACATTGTTGTCCACTCTGGTCCGTTAAGCCTTTGGATTTGTCTCGTTGCTTCTTTCCGTCCATGTGGCGTGATTTTCCATGTGGCTGCCTCGTGGTCGATGATTTTTTCCGTGACCCATCAGCATGCTCAACCGCGTGTGTTGGTATTGCAGATCCTCCCATAGCCTGAATATTCCGTCTTGCACGAAATTCTGCAATACAGATGTCTTTCGCTCTCTCCCAAGTCAGTTCAGTCTGAAGAATTAGCTTTGACTGAATCTGTTGGTCATTTATTCCACCGACCAATCTGTCTCTTAGAGCTTCCTCTAAGAATGATCCGAAATGGCAATCCTGTGAGAGACTTTTGAGTTCTACGATGTAATCTTCTATGCTCTCACCGTCGCGTCGTGACGAAAACGCATGTTGAATGTGCATCTATCCGAAATCACGTTGTTTGTCTCTTTGAAGTGCTTCTCGAGAATTGTCATCACCTCATCGCAACTTTTGTCTTCGGGTTTCTCTGGAGACAATAATGAGACCAATTTTGAGTAGCAGGTGGGCCCCATCAAGGTGATAGCAATGGATAATTTGCGACTATCCTCGATTCCGCTTCCAGATATCAGATGATTCATGCGATTGCGGTAGTGTGTAAAATTTTCACCGGGCATGTAAGCCTCAATTGAGCCAATGAGTGTAGACATTTTTGGCTTAATCTGCACACTCACATCCACTTCACTACTTTCACGATCGAATTGTTCTTGAACAGATTCACTACTGTTTGATTCGTGATCAGATTCACTACGTTTTAGCTCGTCGCCAGTGATATGCGACATTAAAAATACTCTATTTGGTTTATCACAAAAGGTTTTATTTAGGCTGATGTCGCATATTCGTTCACTGGGAGGCGAAAGAGAACTAACTGCACTCTTTGCGCCTTTTTATACATTGGTTTGCTATAAAAGTTTAGGGAGCAATATTTCATAAATTTCATAGTTATATTTCATATATAACAATATGCTGTGTAACAATTTACTTTAAAACGGTTAAAACAGATGAGCTGGCGCACAACATTTTTTAATTTGTACCTTGAATTGTTGAACTCCATTCCTTCTTCCGTCTTACAAATATTCCGGATATACTTCTTGAATCCTCTTCATATACACATCATATTTTTTATTCACTGTTTTTCCCTTATTTTCTTTATCTTAAAATGTGTAATTCAACTCCTTGAAATAAAACATTCAAGTTCTAAAGATTTACTAGTAGCCTTTCGATGCCTTCCGGAAGCATAAACCTTGCGATTTTTGTCTTAATTTTCCTCCATAATCATTAACTTCAGGGTTTGTTGAGCTATTAATTCAAGTCTTCTTTAGTTTATTCTCCAGGTTTTAGGTAATAAATTCTGAAAAGTGTTTTAAAATAACAAAGTAGAAGCGAAACAAATTAAATGAAAAGATGGGGGATCTTACTACGGAATGAAAATTTATCGGGATGAATGCAAGATCTACGATCAGGAAAAATTGTTATAACTACAGCTGGATAGTGCTTCTCAACCTTTACTACAGCAGTAATTAGAAGTTCACCATTCACAATTATTTTCATTGTTTTAAAATGCATTTTTCCTTTTAAACGTTTATCTGTACTGGTACTGTACACAAAAAATTGACGTGACAGAAGTGCCATATATCTAATCCGCTATATGGTCACATTGTCATCTGGTCATCTCCTTATTTTGTTTTTGTTTATATAACCTCAAAAGTGCAACCACCAGATCCGAATCGAAGTGCAACCAGTAATCATGAGCCATCGGTCGTATTTGCCAATCTACTAAAGACGTTGAAGAAAAGTGCGTGCCGGTTGAAATAGTAATAGAGGAAGCGATGGAGATGGTTAAAAGGATAGATTTGAAATCTTTTCCCAGGAAGGGGTTATTCGGGTATCTTGTTTTTATTTGAAAATTATTGCCTTTTTTATCATGCCATTTTATTCCAGAATGGAAAAAGAATGGACTCTGTTGTTCAATACACTGTAATATTGTACAAAATACGTACAAAATGATCCAGATGGACGGAATATCCTCGCTGTAGTGATTTTGACTCTTCTTGGGCTAACCAGAGGAACCTATATTTAAGGAAAAAGTCGTTTTTCTGCTTTTGTAGTGGTAGTCGCCAGCATTTGAAAAAAAACGTCGTCGAGATTGCTTTTTAAAGCCAATTTGTGAAGTTTAATTAATGAAATTTCAATAAAAATTGGTGTTAACATAAAGAATATAGTTTTTAGAATTAGTTTAGTGACAAAGAATTGGTTAAAAGGCGTCATTTGATAGCAAAAATAAACTAAATATGGGTCACCCAGCAACTTTTGCAACATTTCATAATCCGTAGAAAATTATGAAAATCACGTGGAGTATCGGTGATTTGCAAATTGGAATAGAAAATTGACGAGCTTTGGAAGCATTTGTGACTATTTATCTTTTGAATTGTTCGTGGAAAATTCTCGGGAAAATGTCTTGAAAAAGTGCTTGCTTTGCTCGAAGAAATGCACCAAAACGGTTCAGTTGTGAAATGGAAGATGGCGGACGGTGCCCTTTGCGACATTTGTGGTGATGTTTTTCACGTAATTTTGCACGGAAGTAAGCAAATTTCCGTAATAAATTCATCAAAAATTATTCAAGAAGTCGATAATGAAGGAATTTGTGGAAAAATTCTGTGATTTTTACTGCTTTTTCTTGTGTTTTTTTAGTATGAAAGTTGACATGCTAAAGATAGAATCCAGACCAGATTTTTCATCTGTTTTGGGGCTCTTGAGGACTTTTTTTTAGTCATCCAGACATTCTAACTTCTCTGGAAGAGACCCTAGAAGTTCTACATAGCCTTCCAGACAATTCGTGAGCTGTTTCGAAGTCCTCCGGACACTGAAATCCATTCCATTAGATCACCATAAGTGACATTGACTGGAAAGAAATTCCTTTTTATCCTTCAAGAAATGGAAAATTTCACATCCTTTGCACTGTAAGGATTCTAGAATAGTTTCTTTATCTTTGTAAAGGAAGAAAAGAATAAAAAACTTACAAGAAATATAAAAATTTTCCAATTTTCTATCAGTGTTCGTTAACGAACTGTCTTTTGGCCTCAAAAAAACATGCAAGTTTTACAAATTTATCAGAATTATCGCATTTTTTATATTTATTAGATCTCTTTCAACAAAATTAGGCAAGAAGAATTCCTCAAGAATAATAATAATTCCTAAAAATATTAAAAATTAAATGCAACATCAACCACTTTTTTTAGTGTTGCCAGATTTAAATGCAAAAATGACTTTTTCCTTTAGTGTTGGTTCCTCTGGGCTAACATTATGGAGATACGATTGGAAGACGATAAATGGAACTTGAGGAAAACCATGGATTGACTCTAAATTTTGCAGCAGCTCTGGATTATCTACATAGATTTAAATACCTATAGCAGAGAAAGTTTTAGACAAGAGGGACTTGAAGTGTGGCAAATCAGCGACTTTAGAATAGCCCTGAGACTCAACAAATCCAGAGACATCGAACATTACCGGGATACACAGGAAATAACCTCTGAGTAACCCGTGAAGTTATCAATGAAAAGTATACTCTCTGATTATTGGTAATAAAGTGGTCCTGGTCTACGAAACTCTGGTGCTGTTTCTTTTATCTCAGTGGATTGAAACTTAACTGGAATGACAGCATGAACGAATTAGATATGCAAGAACACACCTAAAATCTTTTGTCAAAAAAACCGTCGAAAAACTTTGTCAAAAAAACATATTGAAGAGTTAAATCACTTCGTTTCGTTTTATTCTGTCCTGTGCATACACTTCTAGCTTTCTAAAAGATTACGTAGCAGCCCAATAAATTCAGAAACTTAAAAAATGTTTTTAGCACAATCTGAACTCATATATTTTTTCAGGGAACCCAGGGATCTCACACGTTTTGTTGGGAAGCCCATGGAACCCATGCATTTTTCAGGGAACTCGGGGAACTCATATATTTCTTCAGTAGTATGAGTGGCTCTCCATATAATGAGTGGTAAGAGTTGTCACTCACTTCATATAGTGAGTGGCAAATGAGTGAACCGCAAAATCCCGGGATTTTCGCGATCCCGAAAATCCCGGAACCCCGAAAATTTCGGGATCTCGAAAATCCCGGAACCCCAAAAATCCCGGAATCTCGAAAATTCCGGGATTCCGAAAATCCCGGGATCACGAAAATCCCGGGACCCCGAAAATCCCGAGATCCCGAAAATCCCGGGATCACGAAAATCCCGGGATCCCGAAAAACCCGGGATCCCAAAAATCCCGGGACCCCAAAAATCCCGGGATCCCGAAAATCCCGGGATCTCGTAGAAAATGGGGCCCCGAAGATCCCGGGATCGCGAATGGTTGGTAACACCGGGATCCCGCAAACCGGGATTCTAAAATCCAAGATTTTCGGGAACCCGGGATCCCGAAATTCGGGATTAGTGAAATATTTAAATCCCGGGATCCCGAAATTTAAAAAATCCCGGGATTTTGGAAGCCCTAACGGGCTGTCTAATTATGGCAAGAGATTCTTAAGATCTGTTTAATTTATGTAAATTTTTTCTCTGGAGAATCCTTCTTATATGTCTACCAAAAATTTTCATTTCTGTCCCTCTATTTGCAATGTCCGATAAATTTCGCAGTGCCTCTTTAGATCATGATGATCCATATGATCCACTGATCTCATGACTTTTCTTTGTCTATTTTTTGTGAAAAAGCATTTCCATACACTGATCTTGGATCTCGAGTATATGATATAAGCTAGCTATACATAAATTATTTCCTAATATTACAAACTGATGGTTGAATGTACTTACTTACTTTTCTATGCACTTGTCGCCGGAATGACCGAAATATGATCTGCTGCAGCGCTCATGAGTTTTAAGGAGTGGAGTGAGGCAATTAAAAGAGGAGTGAAAAATCGTCAATGAAAGCAAATTTCATTCTTTTTATATGAATCATTTAATTTTCTTGGCCGCAAGTGAGGAAAGAATGGGAAAAGGTGTTAGGTTTCTGATAACTTTGCCCTCTCCAATATTAAATATTTTGAATTTATAATTGATGCTTTTCTTACTATTTGCATTGTGCTTTAAAGAGATCTGAAGAAATTTGCACATGATCCTTAGCATAAAGACTTGAGAAACGGCAACAAAATAACAAATCTGAAGATGTTTTTCATATAAAATTATTTTTTCTCAAATTATACAGAATGGGTTGAGCATGTCACTGATTACTGTGGAGCTGATGAATGTACCCCTAAAATTTAGTTATGTGCGATACTGAGACATTTTACATGTTTTTCACTGATTACTTGTTCCCAAATTACGTTTATCCCTGCTAGACCCTTCTTGAAAGTAGAAAAGTGTGAAATTCTCCTCTTTTTATTAAATGATCATATTTTTAGTATATTCCCTCTGTGAACGGATCAAAAGAAAAGCTTCAAGAGGATGTTTAGTAAAAGAATGTCACAGATTTTTGCTTTAGACTGAATATGGAAATTTGGCTTGCACTCACCACGGAACTATGTCCTCTTTAAATCTCGGTCAAAAATTTGTCCTAGTATTATTGTTATTAAAATTTTATTTACACCTTTTACACCTTGCACTGAAGAACACCGAAAACTTTATTTGAGTTGCAATTTAGAAATTTCTGTGTACCCGCCACACCGTTTGGAAAACACTTTAGGCAATCGTAAATGTTTTGTTCTGAGATATGAACCGATTTTATTTGTGAAACATGTTATCAGGGTAATGCATATTCTCTTAAAATTCAATTATCTGCGATGTTGAATCATCTCACGCCTTTTAAATGATAACGCGTTGCTAGATTGATATGAATTTCTGAGAGACTTTCTCATATAAAATAGAAGATGAAGATCTTTTCTTTTGAATAAAATCTTAGCATACTCTTCACATAAAATTAAGATGGTGGAAGTTTAATAAAAATTGAAGCTATTTCTCTTTTACTCTGTTAATATTTGCAGATTTTACACGTTGACTCAAACAAATTAAACGTGTTTCAGATAGAATGCAAAACCTCGAATAATATCAGAATGATAAGTCAGTTGCCTTTAGGAAAAAAGTTCCCCAAAAGTTCATTGTCTCTAGAAAAACGCAGGGGCATGACATTTCCTATGTTTCCCATATGTTTCTAGCGCGCCGAGAAAACTTTTGGGTTTATTAGCTGTTTTCTGTCAGTGTAGAATGAATTAGCAAAAATATAAATGCAAAATAAAAGCCAACTTAATATTGAATAGGCAACCGAAAAACCCCAAATAGACAACCTACGTAGTTTTGAAGATATCTCGTGAAATGTGTACGAAAACAGGGAAAAATTTACACTAAAATCGGTCGCATTTTTCAGAGCTTATGTCACCCCCCCCCCCCCCCTAAACGTATGAAAAAAATGAATTTTTTGTACCCTCCACTGTAAAAATGTTTTTCTTCAAATAAGATAGTGAATATGTACCAGTTACTTAAGGGATGCATGGCCTTCTGTAACTCGGCCTCTTGTGATACTGAATCACCTCATGGCTTTTTCATGGACTATTTTTATCATTTTGATAATCTTTTTGTGAGAAATCTTAGAAAATTTAAATTGAATGCGTCTTCTTTAAGAAAAGACTACTTTGTATGATGGCCTGAGTCAACGAACACCAAAAGAGAATTTTTAAGAGATACTCGCTAAAAGAAAGCCACAGACCTGAGTTTTCATTCATAATCGACATTTTTCAACCGCTTATCCCTATTGGGGGTCGCGTTCCCATGACATCCAGTTTAGCAGCCTATGCTTGTTGATCCTCCACCACTTCAGGAATAAGTTCAGGTTCAATCCCAAGGCACTCCAAGGCAAGATTCTGAATTTGATTCAGCCAAAAAATCTGTAAACAAATAATGTTACTTTGGCTTATACAACCCGTGATAGAGCTTTTCCATCGTTTTGGCTCTTGATGTTGGTCACCGATGCTAAGACGGCGATGGCCGCAGGGAAGGTTCGAAATGTCACAATCAGGATGAAGAATAAATACAATACAATACAATATTGTCCTAGGTCTCCCTCGAGGTCGACGTCTCCTCACAATCGCTTGCATAGCTTATTTTTGGGAATCTTTTGGGTTTTCATTGATCATGGGGATTTATCTTTGCACTCACTAGCACTACAAATCATCTTTGAACTCTATCCACGTAAATTTTTGGACAAAAATTCATCCTGGTGTAAAGAGCGGGTACCAGGATTACGTAGAAGAACAATAAAAAACACATATTGGAGCAAACCCGATTTAAGTTCAATTTTTGTAATCGCTTCACCTGCTCTTTAGAAAAATGCTTTACATGCCGTTTTCCTAGACTTTCCTCTGAGATATAAAAAAAATGCATATGCAGTAGAGTGACATGTACAAACAAGTTTTATCGGATATGAAACAAAGATTTTGTACACTTTGCATTTATCTTGGGAAATTTCGTTGATGTGATCAAAAAATCTTCGAAATCTCAGAGTAATACCGCTTTATAAGAATTTTATCAATTTAAAAAACTTTTCCTGGTTGAGGTTTAATGACAAGTAGAAATGTTGGTGAAAAGTGATAAGTCAAGAAAGACAAGATCATCAAACTCCATATGTTATAAAGAAAAAGCAACAGATCAACAAATATAACCATGATACTGCTATGGATCTACGAAAGCGGGAAGAAAACAATATTTATCGCGATCGGTTTTTCTCCAAATACCTTTTCATTGAGTGTTGAGTTATGTGCCGTAAGCTACTGGGGGTGGAATTGCTGTTGTAGAATAGAGCCAAAAAGACATGGTCGACTTTCTGCGAAAACGGATTAACTTTAAGAGAATTGTTGGAAGACAAGTTGGGAAAGATCATGCCAAAATGAAACTATTGCTAAACATTCAACCTGAACATTGTGTAAAAACTAGTAATCACTATGCCGTGAAAAAAATATTTTTAGAGGTACACCGATGTATGTAAATCTTTAGGAGTACAAAGATTGAAAAATTCTTATCTCTCAGCCAATAATGCATTTAACCCCTCGATAAACTATTTTCGCCTTTTTCACGAAATTCCATTTATAGCAAGTAAGTCAATAATTTGTAATGCATCAAATTTGAAGCAAATTCACATAATTTTTTTTTTATTTTCCCCCCTTTTATGACTTTGCCTCTTACCTGTTGTATAATTTTTTCTTCTCGACTCTGTCATAAAATTAACTTTGCTTTCCTGACTCTTGCATAAAACGCATTTTCTTCTTTTTAAACAATTTTATTTCCTCTTAAGCTGTCTACACATTATGAGCATTTTTTAAAAAAATTCTTTAAAAAATTTTTTAAAAAAAAACTGTTTTTTAAAAATTTTTTTAAAAAAAATGCCTCCACACTATACTTAATTTTTGTAAAAAATTTTTGACAGATTACTCTCAGCATTTCGCTTGGGATTATTTTTCATGAAAATTTGTCATTTGAGTGGTGGAAAAAGTGTGAAAAGTGTTTGTTGGAATTCCCTGGGATAGTTGTTAGTGAATGTTCGTGGAAAATTTTCCAAAATTGCAAAAGTGCAGTGTTTTTCTACAGAAGTTGTTCCCAGTGGAATCAATATTCCGGAGTGTGTGAACATAACCTCAAAATGTTTTTCCCTAAAAAATTTTGTGTGACTATCGCAGTTATTTATGTACAGAAATTGTTTTTCTTTGCGATAATCTGGAAACCAAAACATGCTCATCAGAAGAACCGCAGAAATTACTCGGAAGGACAAATTTGTTACCAGGAACAATGGGTAGAGTGGAGAAGAAGGTGTGCAGCTCTAAAGATCCTA
Organism: Phlebotomus papatasi; assembly: GCF_024763615.1. Classification (NCBI taxonomy): domain Eukaryota; kingdom Metazoa; phylum Arthropoda; class Insecta; order Diptera; family Psychodidae; genus Phlebotomus; species Phlebotomus papatasi. Next base: position 27,416 of record NW_026604946.1, read on the forward strand.
GATTCCATTGATCAGCAGCTCTTTCTGGAAAAGCTTCAGGACTTTAGGAAAACTTGTGGATACGTTTGGATGAACAGGAGTATTTGTAACCAAGAACATTGACGTAAGTACTATGAATATGCTAAAAAAAAACTCGCTGATTTTATTGCAAAGCTATTCCTGCAAAAAATTCAGGACTACAATTGGAAGAGCATGATAGTGGATGAGGGGAAGGACTTTGAGGAATAATTAGAAAGTGCTTCCCCAAAATTCCTGCAAAAAATTGATCCAGTGCAACTCTACAAATTTGATTCCGGATACTGGATGACACTGATTTGATTCCAGACACTGGTGATAATTATGATAAATTTTATGAAAAATAAATTCTCATATCTTGGTTTCCAATCCGAAATCTTTTATTGGTTATCCGGTGTACATTAAAGCCTTCTCCCTCTATCCACTACTGTCCAAGCAGGAGTCCCATGGAGGAAGCAAAAGTTTGTAGCCACCTCATCCTTGTGCTTCCGGATGGGAACATTTCCATCGTGGTTGAAAACCAGGAATGATGGGAGGTGGTTCTGGGGCTTCAAATGATGGGCTGTGGTAACTACGGATGACTCTTGTATGTACTAGGATCTCCTCAGTGGCTCTGAATAGGTCTATTGTCTTGATTGATTTACCAGGTTCATGTTCCAAAATTCTTCAATTTCCTTCTTTCCATTCATGTTTTAATTTGGTGCACGAGGTTACTGTACCATAACAATCTTCAAGAATACACAGACATCACAACTTTCGGCAACTTCAAAAGAAAAATCAGCGAAAATGTTCCTCCACAGCTGGCTTTGATTCCACTGGGAACAACTTCTGTAGAAAAACACTGCACTTTCGCAATTTTGGAAAATTTTCCACGAACATTCACTAACAACTATCCCAGGGAATTCCAACAAATACTTTTCACATTTTTTCCGCCACTCAAATGACAAATTTTCATGAAAAATGTCTCGAGTTGCTGTGATTTTTTAAAAAATTCTTTAAAAAACTGTTTTGTAAAAAATTGTCCCAGTGTGTAGAGGCATTTTTTTAAAAGATTTTTTTTAAAGAAAAAACCTTGATTTTTTAAAAAAATGGGTCGTTTTTTTACAAAATCGCCTACACACTATACAAATTTCTGTAAAAAATCCAGTTTTTTTTAAAAAAAAAATTCACTAGTCTGGAGGCGATTTTTTTAAAGAACTTTTTTTAATGTCATTTTTTACAGAATTTTTTGATAATGTGTAGACAGCTTTAATCATGGCTGATTTTCATATGCATTGACAACTCATTAAGATATTAGCTTTGCATTCAATTCTCTATTACGAAAAGTATATTCTTGTAGTCTCAACGTATGGTTCTCGACATAGGGGGCAGTTCCTTGTTTTTGAAGCACATTCTTGACATGCAGCAACGTGCCCGCATGGAATAAAGGCGATGTTGTATTCATTGTTATAGCAGATTTTGCAAATTTTATTTGGTTGATCTGCAATGTCATATTCTGCTTCTTCTATACCAGAATCCAAAGTATGATCACCAAAGAATATCTCAAACAAATTGTCAAGTGTATCCTCGTCGTTGATGTTGAAAAATTTTAGCATTAAATACTTTTTCTCCAAAATACTCATTTCTTTTCCGCTTTTCACCTTTCTGAAAATTTTTTCTACCACACCCTTACGTAAAGTCTCATTGTTGGTTGCATGAAGAAGCTGGATCATCTCGCCAATTGACCTTTTATGCAAAATTAGCTGTACCAAATCAGACTCTGATTTGTCTTTTGCAAAAAGTTCTGCTAATTCTCTCAAGTTGTGAGTACTCATTGCGCTGTAGATTTATTCTGATTGATTGATTTTTCAAAATGCCCCGTGTTAAATAATTGCAAAATATTATGCCAAACATTTTTTATTGAGAAAAAAGAGGGAGGGGATGCAGGAAACTTTTGAGGATGCAAATCCTGCCACTAATTGTGTGAACACACAAAAAAAATTGGTGCTTTTAATTAATTTTATGGCATTTCACACAGAAAAGTGTATATCGCTATTAGAATCTCGCTGGATTTCTCGTATATTGCAACATTTGCTCCTCATGATCTCTTTCTGAAGCATCCAGATTTTATTAATTGTATCGAGACCCAAAATTAAATTTGTCTTGCCCAAAAATGGGCCACGTCAATGGCAAGCGGTATTCGCATGTTCGTTCGATACTCAATTTAAGATTCGTGATGGAAGGATCGGTCAGTCCCCGGGGACTGCCCAAGAGCACCGATTTAGTACTGATTATAACCCTAAAAATGCGTGGAGGTTCCTTTCTTGCTCCCAATCAACCAGATATTCTATAAAGCTATAGGTCTTTCTCCTATGCTTTAAAATAATTTATCGTCAGTTTATATTTTCATTTATGTTTGATTTGATCTACAATTTTCTTGCTAGCTGCTTCACTCCTCTGGATTTCGCACAACTTTTTAGATGCTGTGACATAATTCATTTAAAATTTCTTCAGTATTAGATTTTGTGTAAATCTTCCCAAATCTTTTCAAGTTCCTCTTTTATGGGGCTATGATCGCAGTGATTTCTCAAATCAGGCAAAACAGTTCATGCTAAAAATGATTCTTAGAAAGGTTCATTCAAGAAGGTGCTTTTTGCTTCATGGCACACTTATGTACGATGGCCAAATATACCTTTTGTATAGTTTATTTTTTGGCCTTAGCATAGTAGTGAAGGACTTTGAACCTTTGGCACTGTTACCGATTGACTTTTGCGAATGGAAAATACAAATTTTGCTATAGCCAAGAAACAACAATGCAAGATATTTTACTATCTACATAGATTTACTCGAAATTTTGTTCTGTGATCAGCTATGCTCCTTAATTGCTCCATGAAGGAGAAAATAATCTGTGTGATCCTCACATCTTGCTCATATCTATCCCCTTGGATTACGATCAATATTGTTACGATTTTGGGGGTAGGGTAAAACCCTGCAACCCCCGCAACCACCCTCAATTGGACCGCAACAACAGTGGACTGCGAAATGGGGTCCCAGGTCCAGAAAAACACTAATATTTCACATTGGGAATTTATTTAACTCACTTTTTTCTTCTTACATTTCTTTATAAGTCCCGGGGGCCTGATGGGCCTCTTAGAATGCCGGGGTAATCCTGGATTGCCCACGGACAAGCCGGGGCAAATCCCTCCCTTCTACTACAACCTTCGCGGTGTAATTCCAAGCACACCTCCCATGACACATTCTACACACTTATAGCTGCAATTGTATATGTGGTGCTCCCAAGAATTATAGCCTTAACCCAAAGAAAATTCACATTCCTGCGAACACCACACATAAAATCGCAACAGTATATTACAAATGTTACGCAATCAGAAATATGACGTCATACATCTGCATACGTGTGGCGTCATACTCTTCTATAAGGCTTACTTACTGATTTAAATAATTATTCGGAGTTTCCTATTACGGCAGATAAATCCCCTTAACCATCAAAATGTCTGTCTTGTTCTCAACTGATATGAAAGTAATAGTGAATTCAAAGAAATGTACAAATATTTTCTTGCAGCAGATCATCCAATTGGGAAAACTAAACGCAACTATTGATACCAAATTTATGATAATTGCGACGCTTATAATATCGTAATCCAAGGGGATAGATATGAGCAAGATATGAGGATCACACAGATTATTTTCTCCTTCATGGAGCAATTAAGGAGCATAGCTGATCACAGAACAAAATTTCGAGTAAATCTATGTAGATAGTAAAATATCTTGCATTGTTGTTTCTTGGCTATAGCAAAATTTGTATTTTCCATTCGCAAAAGTCAATCGGTAACAGTGCCAAAGGTTCAAAAGTCCTTCACTACTATGCTAAGGCCCAAAAAATAAACCATACAAAATGTATATTTGGCCATCGTACATAAGTGTGCCATGAAGCAAAAAGCACCTTCTTGAATGAACCCTTCTAAGAATCATTTTTGGCATGAACTGTTTTGCCTGATTTGAGAAATCACTGCGATCATAGCCCCATAAAAGAGGAACTTGAAAAGATTTGGGAAGATTTACACAAATTCTAATACTGAAGAAATTTTAAATGAATTATGTCACAGCATCTATAAAGTTGTGCGAAATCCAGAGGAGTGAAGCAGCTAGCAAGAAAATTGTAGATCAAATCAAACATAAATGAAAATATAAACTGACGATAAATTATTTTAAAGCATAGGAGAAAGACCTATAGCTTTATAGAATATCTGGTTGATTGGGAGCAAGAAAGGAACCTCCACGCATTTTTAGGGTTATAATCGGAACTAAATCGGTGTTCTTGGGCAGTCCCCGGGGACTGACTGATCCTTCCATCACGAATCTTAAATTGAGTATCGAAAGAACATGCGAATACCGCTTGCCATTGACGTGGCCCATTTTTGGGCAAGACAAATTTAATTTTGGGTCTCGATACAATTAATAAAATCTGGATGCTTCAGAAAGAGATCATGAGGAGCAAATGTTGCAATATACGAGAAATCCAGCGAGATTCTAATAGCGATATCCACTTTTCTGTGTGAAATGCCATAAAATTAATTAAAAGCACCAATTTTTTTGTGTGTTCACACAATTAGTGGCAGGATTTGCATCCTCAAAAGCTTCCTGCATCCCCTCCCTCTTTTTTCTCAATAAAAAATGTTTGACATAATATTTTGCAATTATTTAACACGGGGCATTTTGAAAAATCAATCAATCCGAATAAATCTACAGCGCAATGAGTACTCACAACTTGAGAGAATTAGCAGAACGTTTTGCAAAAGACAAATCAGAGTCTGATTTGGTACAGCTAATTTTGCATAAAAGGTCAATTGGCGAGATGATCCAGCTTCTTCATGCAACCAACAATGAGACTTTACGTAAGGGTGTGGTAGAAAAAATTTTCAGAAAGGTGAAAAGCGGAAAAGAAATGAGTATTTTGGAGAAAAAGTATTTAATGCTAAAATTTTTCAACATCAACGACGAGGATACACTTGACAATTTGTTTGAGATATTCTTTGGTGATCATACTTTGGATTCTGGTATAGAAGAAGCAGAATATGACATTGCAGATCAACCAAATAAAATTTGCAAAATCTGCTATAACAATGAATACAACATCGCCTTTATTCCATGCGGGCACGTTGCTGCATGTCAAGAATGTGCTTCAAAAACAAGGAACTGCCCCCTATGTCGAGAACCATACGTTGAGACTACAAGAATATACTTTTCGTAATAGAGAATTGAATGCAAAGCTAATATCTTAATGAGTTGTCAATGCATATGAAAATCAGCCATGATTAAGAGGAAATAAAATTGTTTAAAAAGAAGAAAATGCGTTTTATGCAAGAGTCAGGAAAGCAAAGTTAATTTTATGACAGAGTCGAGAAGAAAAAATTATACAACAGGTAAGAGGCAAAGTCATAAAAGGGGGGAAAATAAAAAAAAATTATGTGAATTTGCTTCAAATTTGATGCATTACAAATTATTGACTTACTTGCTATAAATGGAATTTCGTGAAAAAGGCGAAAATAGTTTATCGAGGGGTTAAATGCATTATTGGCTGAGAGATAAGAATTTTTCAATCTTTGTACTCCTAAAGATTTACATACATCGGTGTACCTCTGAAAATATTTTTTTCACGGCATAGTGATTACTAGTTTTTACACAATGTTCAGGTTGAATGTTTAGCAATAGTTTCATTTTGGCATGATCTTTCCCAACTTGTCTTCCAACAATTCTCTTAAAGTTAATCCGTTTTCGCAGAAAGTCGACCATGTCTTTTTGGCTCTATTCTACAACAGCAATTCCACCCCCAGTAGCTTACGGCACATAACTCAGCACTCAATGAAAAGGTATTTGGAGAAAAACCGATCGCGATAAATATTGTTTTCTTCCCGCTTTCGTAGATCCATAGCAGTATCATGGTTATATTTGTTGATCTGTTGCTTTTTCTTTATAACATATGGAGCTTGATGATCTTGTCTTTCTCGACTTATCACTTTTCACCAACATTTCTACTTGTCATTAAATCTCAACCAGGAAAAAGTTTTTTAAGTTGATAAAATTCTTATAAAGCGGTATTACTCTGAGATTTCGAAGATTTTTTGATCACATCAACGAAATTTCCCAAGATAAATCCAAAGTGTACAAAATCTTTGTTTCATATCCGATAAAACTTGTTTGGACATGTCACTCTACTGCATATGCATTTTTTTTATATCTCAGAGGAAAGTCTAGGAAAACGGCATGTAAAGCATTTTTCTAAAGAGCAAGTGGAGCTATTTCAAAAATTGAACTTAAACCAGGTTTGCTCCAATATGTGTTTTTTATTGTTCTTCTAGGTAATCCTGGTACCCGCTCTTTACACCAGGATGAATTTTTGTCCAAAAATTAAAATAAATAGAGTTCAAAGATGATTTGTAGCGCTAATAAGTGCCAAGATAAATTCCCATAATTAATGAAAACTCAAAAAATTCCCCAGAAAAGCTATGCATGCCATTTTGTGAGAAGACGTCGACCTCGAGGTAGACCTAAGACAAGGTGGCTGAATCAAATTCAGAATCTTGCCTTGGAGTGCCTTGGGATTGAACCTGAACATTTTTCTGAAGTGGCGGAGGATCAACAAGTGTAGGCTGCTAAATTGGATGTCATGGGCCCGCGACCTCAATAGGGATTAGCAGTTGAAAATGATGATGATGAATGAAAGCTCAGGTTTGTGACTTTCTTTTTTTAGTGACTATCTCTTAAAAATTCTCTTTTGGTGTTCGTAGACTCAGGCCCTCATACAAAGTAGTCTTTTCTTAAAGAAGCCGCATTCAATTTTAATTTTCTAAGATTTCTCACAAAAAGGTTATCAAAATGATAAAAAATAGTCCATGAAAAAGGCATGAAGTGATTCAGTATCACAAGAGGCCGAGTTACAGAAGGCCATGCATCCCTTAAGTAACTGGTACATATTCACTATCTTATTTGAAGAAAAAGCATTTTCACAGTGGAGGGTACAAAAAATTCATTTTTTCATATGTTTTTCCAGGGTGGGGGGGGGTGACATTAGCTCTGAAAAATGCGACCGATTTTAGTGTAAATTTTTCCCTGTTTTTGTACACATTTCACGAGATTTCTTCAAAACTACGTAGGTTGTCTATTTGGGGTTTTTCGGTTGCCTATTCAATATGAAGTTGGCTTTTATTTTGCATTTATATTTTTGCTAATTCATTCTACACTGACAGAAAACAGCTAATAAACCCAAAAGTTTTCTCGGCGCGCTAGAAACATATGGGAAACATAGGAAATGTCATGCCCCTGCGTTTTTCTAGAGACAATGAACTTTTGGGGAACTTTTTTCCTAAAGGCAACTGACTTATCATTCTGATATTATTCGAGGTTTTGCATTCTATCTGAAACACGTTTAATTTGTTTGAGTCAACGTGTAAAATCTGCAAATATTAACAGAGTAAAAGAGAAATAGCTTCAATTTTTATTAAACTTCCACCATCTTAATTTTATGTGAAGAGTATGCTAAGATTTTATTCAAAAGAAAAGATCTTCATCTTCTATTTTATATGAGAAAGTCTCTCAGAAATTCATATCAATCTAGCACCGCGTTATCATTTAAAAGGCGTGAGATGATTCAACACCGCAGATAATTGAATTTTAAGAGACTATGCATTACCCTGATAACATGTTTCACAAATAAAATCGATTCATATCTCAGAACAAAACATTTACGATTGCCTAAAGTATTTTTTTCAAACGGTGGGGGGGGGGTACACAGAAATTTATAAATTGCAACTCAAATAAAGTTTTCGGTGTTCTTCAGTGCAAGGTGTAAAAGGTGTAAATAAAATTTTAATAACAATAATACTAGGACAAATTTTTACTCGAGAATTAAAGAGGACATAGTTCCGTGGTGAGTGCAAGCCGAACTTCCATATTCAGTCTAAAGCAAAAAGGTAGATGTATAGAAAATTATTGTCGAATTAAATTTGACTATAAATCACCACTAAACCATCTTGAAGTTGAAAATTGTTCAAGAAGAGGGCTTCACAAAATCATTAATCTTTTAATTAATTAATTGAACAAATCGGGTGAAAATTAAGCTTCAACCTTGAATAATTCAAGATGGCGATTTTTCCCGTGATAGGTGTCTAAGGGCGAAATGTTCAGCTGGACTACCTCCATAACATATCCAAAAATGAAGGAAATCGTCAGGGCCAATTTTTTTTTTAAATAAAAAAAAACCTCATTTTTTGCCTATTTTTGGGGGATAGGGAGCGCATGAAGGGGGAGGGGGTAAAACCAAAGAGATTACTTTCAAGATAATGTCATTTGAGGTGGGGTCACCAAAGACCGGAAGTTGATATCTCTTACAGTTGATTTTTTAAATGGGTCAAAAGACTGAAAATTGCGAAAAACATTTTTTTTAATAGGGCTATTACCGTTACTTTCCCGATCCATCACCGATTGTGACCGATGCAGTCGGGTTCAGAATTAAAAGATCTTTCAAAAATGTCCAAATTTGTCCAAATCCGTTGAAAACTAGGCCATCTAGGGTAGTTGACCTTTGACCTTGAATAATTCAAGATGGCGATTTTTCCCGTGATAGGTGTCTAAGGACGAAATGTTCAGCTGGACTACCTCCATAACATATCCAAAAATGAAGAAAATCGTCAGGGCCAATTTTTTTTAAAATTAGAAAAACCTAATTTTTTGCCTATTTTTGGGGGATAGGGAGCTTATGAAGGGGGAGGGGGTAAAAACAAAAAAATTACGTTCGAGATAATGTCATTTGAGGAGGGGTCACCGAAGACCGGAAGTTGATATCTCTTACAGTTGATTTTTTAAATGGGTCAAAAGACTGAAAATTGCGAAAAACTGTTTTTTTTTAAATAGGACTATTACCGTTACTTTCCCGATCCATCACCGGTTGTGACCGATGCAGTCGAGTTCAGAATTAAAAGATCTTTCAAAAATGTCCAAATTTGTCCAAATCCGTTGAAAATTAGGCCCTCTAGGGTAGTTGACCTTTGACCTTGAATAATTCAAGATGGCGATTTTTCCGGTGATAGGTGTCTAAGGACGAAATGTTCAGCTGGACTACCTCCATAACATATCCAAAAATGAAGGAAATCGTCAGGGCCAATTATTTTTAAAATTAGAAAAACAAAATTTTTTGCCTATTTTTGGGGGATAGGGAGCGCATGACGGGGTGGGGGGTAATTTGGGTAAGTTAGTTTGATAGAATGTATTGACATTGTGGGGGGTCACCGAAGACCAGAAGGCAATATCTCTTACCGTTTAGCAGCTAGAATTTTGCAAATTTGAAAAAAAAGTCGATTGTGAAAACTGCTCTCTCTTGGAGTTCGAGCAGTTAAAAAGTCGATTGTGAAAACTGCTCTCTCTTGGAGTTCGAGCAGTTAAAAAAAGAGGATTTTACACTTTGCTACTTTCAAGAAGAGTCTAGCAGGGATAAACATAATTTGGGAACAAGTTATCAGTGAAAAACATGTAAAATGTCTCAGTATCGCAGATAACTAAATTTTAGGGGTACATTCATCAGCTCCACAGTAATCAGTGACATACTCACCCCATTCTGTATAATTAAAAAAAAATTGTATGAAAAAAATCTTCAGATTTGTTATTTTGTTGGCGTTTCTCGAGTTTTTATCGTAAGGTTCATATGCAATTTCTTCAGATCTTCTTAAAACTCATTTTAAATAGTAACAAAAGCATCAATTATAGATTCAAAAGTTATTTTGAATCAAATTCGTGAAATTATACAAGTTTTGTATTTGAACCAAAATGTCAACGATTTGGATGAACTGACAGAAAAGTGATATATGGGTGAAATGTAGACCAGAATGTTCTCTATAACTTTGCCGTAGAACTTGAACTCATCGACTACTCAGAAGCCAAGATAAGCGAGGTTTTTTGTTTCTTAACTCGTTTTTTCATCCAGAGTGCCCCAAGTGTTCATTTGTTGAACTTCAACTATATCAAAGAATTGTTGTATTTTGCGGGACTTTCCATTTAAAACCCTATTTTAAGTGTCTTTGTGGAGTAGAGGCAGTCAAATTGGCATCTGAGTGATTTCAAAGCGTTATTATTGGAAAAATCAATTTTTTCACACTTAAACGGCAAAATCGGAGTGATAGCGTAGTCTGAGCGGAAAATGATGTATGGACGAAATGTAGAGACAAATGTCCTCTACAATTATGTTGAAGTAATCATCAAAATCGGTTCAGCGACAGTCGAGATAATTGAGGTTATGTGATATTGAAATTGGTTTTTTGACTGTGGCGCCCCTGGTGTTGGTCCCACGAAGTTCAAACATTCTAGAAAGTTGTAGCATTTGGTGAGATCTTTCGTTTGAGCCCTCATTCATCAAAATCGGTCACATAGAACCGGAGATATGATTTTTTGAATTTCGTGAACTTTGACCCCTCATATCTCCGGTTCTATAGAAACCACAGCGCACTTTTGCCTGATTTTGGAAACGTCCTAGACTGGACCATAACACTCTAAAATTTCATTAACTTGCACAATGCCGTTTTTGAGAAAAATGAGTTTGAATTTCGATTAATTTTGACGCTATCGCAGCTCTACCTGTGGTTAATTTTTGAACTTCCATCTGACAGTGCTCATGGAGACGAAACCAAAAAGGTAAAATTTAGGTCGCTATGTTAATTAGAACCGGAGATAGAGGCCGGTCAATGTTCGAACTTTGACCCCTTATAGCTCGGGTCAGGGGTTATGGATCGACTTAAGGTTTTTTTTGTTTGATAGGTATAATCAACGGCTACAACATACTAAATTTTCAGCCCGATGCACAATGGAATTTTTGAGTTATTTAACTTTTAAGATTTAAAAATTTTCTTTTTAAAAAAAGCGCCCCTAGCGGTGGTTTTATGAACTTGCGATGTTACAAGGAGAAGTGGCATTTCACGAGAGCTTTCCAAAAAGCCCTCACTTTTTAAATTCTGACAATTAGAACCGGAGTTATGGCCATTTTAAGAAATTTTTTTTGGACCCTTATAGCTCGGGTCAGGGGGGTCGGGGGACCTTAAGTTTGGTATTGATGGAAAGCTCTAAGGCCCAGCTATAACACACTAAAATTTGAGTCCGCTGAATGCCATAGGGGCGGAGCTATTGAGAAAACAAAAAAAAGGGGGGTCTTCAAAATGACGGAAGGAGGGGTGGGGGGGTGGGGGGTCTATGCACCAAGTTGCAATTTTCACCCGATATATAACCTTTGCCGAAAACCGCAAGTCGATATCTTTTTTAGTTTAGGACCTATTAAGCTCCAAAGAGCGGCCGGCCGGGAACGTAAATTAGCCACATATATATTCGTGATCAGGAAATGCTGAAACACATTTTGGCCAAATTTGAGGTCGATCGGAGGACATGAAATTTTGTTAGGATTATAGTAGGTGAGATTGTTAAGAATCTCACCTAATATGTAATATTGGGGGGAAAAATTTTGTAGTGCAAAGTTATCAGAAACCTAACACCTTTTCACATTCTTTCCTCACTTGCGACCAAGAAAATTAAATGATTCATATAAAAAGAATGAAATTTGCTTTCATTGACGATTTTTCACTCCTCTTTTAATCGCCTCACTCCACTCCTTAAAACTCATGAGCGCTGCAGGAGATCATATTTCGGTCATTCCGGCGACAAGTGCATAGAAATGGATGAAAGTACATTCAACCATCAGTTTGTAATATTAGGAAATAATTTGGGTATACCGAGCTTATATCACATACTCGAGATCCAAGATCAGTGTATGGAAATGCCTTTTCACAAAAATGGACAAAGAAAAGCCATGAGATCAGTGGATCATATGGATCATCATGATCTAAAGAGGCACTGCGAAATTTATCGGACATTGCAAATAGAGGGACAGAAATGAAAATTTTTGGTAGACATATAAGAAGGATTCTCCAGAGAAAAAAATTACATAAATTAAACAGATCTTAAGAATCTCTTGCCATAATTAGACAGCCCATGCCACTAGAGTTCTCTAAATTGAAACAGCCTCTAACTCTTTGGAGCAACTTCTAACTGTATCCAACCCCTTCTGCGCACACTGCTAAGATATAACCCAAGTGTCTTTATCGATGGTGGGCTGATTGCTCGCATTGTTGCCCATTTTGTCCTTTTTGGTTTAAACTGTTGCACTCATCATTCACTGAATAAAATCCACAAAAATTGATAGTTCTAAACTTTATAGCTGCACAGTTAAGACAAATTAAGACAAAACACACAGGCAGGATCGCCATGTACTGAACTGGTGGAAAGTGATACTCATCGCTGAGGTGGTTGCCAAAAGACTGAATATACTTCCAACAGTATCTACAATTAATGCATCACATAGTACAATATGGAATGCTGATCGAGCATTCCACTACAGTCGCTATGTTAGTTAGAACCGGAGATAGAGGCCGGTCAATGTTCGAACTTTGACCCCTTATAGCTCGGGTCAGGGGTTTTAGATCGACTTAAGGTTTTTTTTGTTTGATAGGTATAATCAACGGCTACAACGTACTAAAATTTCAACCCGATGCACAATGGAATTTTTGAGTTATTTAACTTATAAGATTTAAAAATTTTCTTTTTAATAATAGCGCCCCTAGCGGTGGTTTTATGAACTTGCGATGTTAGAAGGGGAAGTGGCATTTCACGAGAGCTTTCCAAAAAGCCCTCACTTTTTAAATTCTGACAATTAGAATCGGAGTTATGGCCATTTTAAGAATTTTTTTTTGGACCCTTATAGCTCGGGTCAGGAGGGTCGGGGGACCTTAAGTTTGGTATTGATGGAAAGCTCTAAGGCCCAGCTATAACAGACTAAAATTTGAGCCCGCTCGATGCCATAGGGGCTGAGCTATTGAGAAAACAAAAAAGGGGGGTCTTCAAAATGGCGGAAGGAAGGGTGGGGGTGGGGGGTCAATGCACCAAGTTTCAATTTTCACCCGATATATAACCTTTGCCGAAAACCGCAAGTCGATATCTTTTTTAGTTTAGGAGCTATTAAGCTCCAAAGAGCGGCCGGCCGGCCAGCCGGCCGGCCGGGAACGTAAAATAACCACATATATATTCGTGATCAGGAAGTGGCGAAACACATTTTGGCCAAGTTTGAGGTCGATCGGACGACATGAAATTTTATTAGGATTATAGTAGGTGAGATTTTTAAGAATCTCACCTAATATTAGGTGAGATTCTTAACAATCTCACCTACTATAATCCTAACAAAATTTCATGTCCTCCGATCGCGCTCAAACTTGGCCAAAATGTGTTTCAGCACTTCCTGATCACGAATATATGGGGGGCTAAGTTACGTTCCCGGCCGGCCGGCTGGCCGGCCGGCCGGCCGTCCGGCCGCTCTTTGGAGCTTAATAGCTCCTAAACTAAAAAAGATATCGACTTGTGGTTTTCGGCAAAGGTTAAATATCGTATGAAAATTGCAACATGGTGCATTGACCCCCCACCCCCCACCCCTCCTTCCGCCATTTTGAAGACCCCCCTTTTTTTTGTTTTCTCAATAGCTCCGCCCCTATGGCATTCAGCGGACTCAAATTTTAGTATGTTATAGCTGGGCCTTAGAGCTTTCCATCAATACCAAACTTAAGGTCCCCCGACCCCCCTGACCCGAGCTATAAGGGTCCAAAAAAAATTTCTTAAAATGGCCATAACTCCGGTTCTAATTGTCAGAATTTAAAAAATGAGGGCTTTTTGGAAAGCTCTCGTGAAATGCCACTTCCCCTTCTAACATCGCAAGTTCATAAAACTACAGCTAGGGGCGCTATTATTAAAAAGAAAATTTTTAAATCTTAAAAGTTAAATAACTCAAAAATTCCTTATGCAATCGGGCTGAAATTTTAGTATGTTGTAGCCGTTGATTATACCTATCAAACAAAAAAAAACCTGAAGTCGATCCATAACCCCTGACCCGAGCTATAAGGGGTCAAAGTTCGAACATTGACCGGCCTCTATCTCCGGTTCTAATTAACATATCGACATAAATTTTACCTTTTTGGTTTCGTCTCCATGAGCACTGTCAGATGGAAGTTCAAAAATTAACCACAGGTAGAGCTGCGATAGCGTCAAAATTAATCGAAATTCAAACTCATTTTTCTCAAAAACGGCATTGTGCAAGTTAATGAAATTTTAGAGTGTTATGGTCCAGTCTAGGACGTTTCCAAAATGGTGCGTATGCGCGCTGTGGTTTCAATAGAACCAGAGATATGAGGGGTCAAAGTTCACGAAATTCAAAAAATCATATCTCCGGTTCTATGTGACCGATTTTGATGAATGAGGGCTTAAACGAAAGATCTCACCAAATGCTACAACTTTCTAGCACATTTGAACTTCGTGAGACCAACACCAGGGGCACCATAGTCGAAAAACTAATTTCAATATCATATAACCTCAATTATCTTGACACGTGCTTAACCGATTTTGATGATTACTTCGACATAATTGTAGAGCACATTTGTCTCTATATTTCGTCCATAAATCATATTTTGATCAGATAATGCGATCTTTCTGATTTTGCCGTTTAAGTGTGAAAAAAGTGATTTTTCCCATAATAACGCTTTGAAATCACTCAGATGCCAATTTGACTGCCTCTACTCCACCAAGACACTTAAAATAGGGTTTTAAACGGAAAGTCTCACAAAATACAACAATTCTTTGATAAAGTTGAAGTTCAACAAATGACTCCTTGGAGCGCTCTGGATGAAAAAACGAGTTCAGAAACAAAAAATCTCGATTATCTCGGCTTCTGAGTAATCGATGAGATCATGTTCCACAGTAAAATAATAGAGAACATTCTGGTCTACATTTCATCCATATATCATTTTTCTGTTACTTCATCCAAATCTTTGATATTTTGGTTTTAATACAAAATTTGTATAATTTGACGAATTTGATTCAAGATTACTGCATGACGTCTCCCAACTTCAGCTCTAAATCGAATTTGCATGCACTCCGAGTTAGCTCACGTTAAGAATCTCACCTACATAAGCCGGTTAGGATTATCTGTCCCTTTTATTTATGTTGTTCTAATTGTGACCAAACCGACGTAATAGTTAACGAGGTGGGGATTCCGGGAATCGTCGGTGTCCAAACGGTTGAGTACAAACAAAATGTCAGGGCGAAATTTGATTAGTTAGAAAAAGGAGTGAACTTATTCTCAATTTTAAAGGTTTTCTTTTAGAAAACCATCTAAATTGCATTTTATCGAAAAGATAAACAAACTATTGTGAGATTAAAATAACCGAGATCTTGGAAAGCGGGCAGAGAAGCACAACTGGTGGTGGTGGCCCGACAAGATTACTCTTGTTAAGGGTGTGTTGATGAACTCGTAGCTCAGGATCGACTGACTGCTTGTGAGAGCGCACCATCTAAGGCACATAAGCTTAAAGATGCACACCCTTCACCTCCCACTCAGAGGGCTAACCCTAAGGGACAAGGCACATTACGTACCCAATCAGTCTTTGGGAATTCAAAAGGAGTCATTTGTTGAACTTCAACTTTATCAAAGAATTGTTGTATTTTGTGAGACTTTCCGTTTAAAACCCTATTTTAAGTGTCTTGGTGGAGTAGAGGCAGTCAAATTGGCATCTGAGTGATTTCAAAGCGTTATTATGGGAAAAATCACTTTTTTCACACTTAAACGGCAAAATCAATCGTAGTGATTTTAGAAGAAAAAGTTTAAATTTCAAACGATTATTGCTGTAAAATTCAACTTACACTTGAAAATTAAACTATCAGTTGAAAATTTAACTTTAGTTGAATATTCAACTGAAAGTTGAAATTTTCATCTGATTATTGTGGCAATTTTAAACCTTGAGTTGAGCTTTTGAACGATTATCGTTGTAAAATTCAACTTTACTTGAATTTTCAACCAATTATCGTTGTAATGAAAAGCCCACTGCGGCGGCGGCGTTAGAAATTCACAAAGGTGTCATTGTGCAGCACAAGTGCAAAAGGAAGCTGACAATATCAACAGTTTTTCACTATTTTACGGTAAGTTTTTGACAATTTTCCTAAACCCAGGGACACAGGAAGTCAGATAGATTTCCTGGATTGTGAGAAATTCACGCTAAAAGATAGGATTTCTATGAATCGTTGGAATACATTCAATACCATTAGCTCCACGCATGGAAATCTGAATCTGACTGTCTGAGTTCCCAAAATACACAAATTCAGACAAAAGAAAACTCTAGTGCCCCAAACGTATCTCCTTTAAGCTTCAAAGGACTTAAGAACGACAAAACAGTGGGCAAAAAATATTTTTTGCTCATTAGAAAGAAACAAAGACAAAAGTGTTCCAGCTTTGCGAAATGCTCGAATTCGTGTCTTAAATTTTGTTCTCCTAAGGGAATTTTTCATAATTCAGCTATTTTAATAAAAAAATTTAATAAGCCAATTTATTTATAATTGATATATCCAAATTCAAAGGGAAGAGTACAATTCAGTTCAAGAAAAAAAAACAATTCAGTTCTATTCAACTTGAAATAAAAATTCGCATATCTTTCATTCCTAAATATTTTGGATAGTATATCTGAATGGCAAAACTATTACTAATATAATTAAATTTTTGACCAAATTTAATGTTTTGCTAACCAAATTTGTTTTTTACTATTTTATGTTTTTGTCATATGAATTAATTTTATCTGTTAGTAAATCGGAATGCATCAAACCTTGTAAAATGAAAATATTTACGGATAAATATCTATTTCGTGAGTCGAGTATTCCGCAAATCTAGGACCTCTAGGACGCTTTGTCATCCATTTTTTTTTTATAATTTTGGATATAGAATATAGAGAATTAGTTTTCTTTTAAATTTATTTTGACCTTAATATTCACAGGCTTGCAGAAATATTAAAAATATTAAACCACCAGAGGGACTGCTATCCATAAAAATATTAGGTGAGTTTACTCTATAAAAATTTTGCAAGCTTTAGGGCAGAATCACATTGACAGTGAAATGCTCACCGTCACCGTCAAAGTCCTCACCGTATTTAGTTGATTTACGCATTTTCATTGTAATTTTTACGCAAATTCTCAATTACCGTGTTACATTATCTCATACTCGGTGGCACTAGGTGAAAATGGTATAAGAAAATTGAAGAAATAAAATGAAAATGCGATAAACGATGAGCAAAAAAACTATACGAAAAACTGAAGCAAAAAAAATCCTACAGTTTTTTTTGCTTACTAATCGTATTTTCGTTTTATTTATTCAATTCTCTTATATTATTTTCACCTAGTGCCACCGAGTATGAGAAAGGGTAATGGAAAATTTGCGTAATAATTGCAATGAAAATGCGTAAATCAACTAAATACGGTGAGGGCTTTGACGGTGACGGTGAGCATTTTACTGTCAATGTGATTCTGCCCTTATGGTTGTAGAGATATAAGTAGTCGTTTTTTGAATTGATTTAAGTTTGTGTGTAATTTTTTCTTATGTAGTCTTATATAAAATTACAACATTTAAATTAAACTATTTTTTTCTGAAATTTTCAATTAAAAATCTTTAAAATTCAGCCATTGGGTTCTGATTTTCAGACACTTATTTTGTATAAATATGCTTTTCCTTGGACAAGATTTCTCTCAGAATGTCTTTATCAGAAATCCAAAAAAACTAAATATATTTAGTCTGTTAGCTGATGACTTAAACTTGTATTTGAACGGTAGATTTTTTTTCAAATAAAATTTGGATTTTTGATAGAATTTTATACAAAATATGTAAATACAATTTTCGGGTCATTACATCACGTTTTGTCTAGTAATATAAGTTGTTATCAAGATAAAAAATTCTACAGTTTAAATACGAGTTTAACTCATCAGTTAACAGGAGATATTTAGTTTTTTGATGTCAGTTGAACATACTCTGAAAAATCTTGTCACCGAAAACCATAAGATTTTCAAAAAATCTGGTCCCATACAAATGAATTTTTTAAAATTTTGAATTGAAAATTCAAAATTTATTATTTATTATTTTTTTGATTATTAATTAAACTCGAATTAATTTTTTTGTTTATTAAGTTAAAATGAGATGTCAGGGAAATATGCTGTTTTTTCTTAGAATGCACGACCCACATAATTGCATAGAATAACATAGTAATTTTAAAACTTCCCTAAAAATGCTTGTATTATTACAAAATTTTTCCCATAACTTACTCTTTTATTTACAATTTTTATTCTTTTTTTTTTTAGAATAGGACATTCCTGATTATATCACTGGAAACTGATCCATAGAAAATGCTGTGGAAAGCGCTTTCAGAGTGGTTATTCGTTGTTCAAGATATTTAAAAAATAACTGTTATAAGATGAAGAAAATAATAAAAATACTACTGTATTTTATTCAAATTTGTTTTATTAAGAAACAAACTGAAAGAAAATTCAACTAAAAAAATAATTAACTAAATTAATTTAACTAACCAAATTAAACAGAAAAATAATTCAGCCCGCAAAATTCAACTTTAGAAATATTAAACTAAAAATTTTCAACTTAAAAAAAATTCAACGGGTTAAATTCAACTATAGATATTCAGCGAAAACTGCTACGATAATCGATTTACTCCCATTACACGCGATAATCGTAGTAATTATTTTTTACTGTGTAGTCTGAGTGGAAAATGATGTATGGACGAAATGTAGAGACAAATGTGCTCTACAATTATGTCGAAGTAATCATCAAAATAGGTTCAGCGACAGTCGAGATAATTGAGGTTATGTGATATTGAAATTGATTTTTCGACTGTGGCGCCCCTGGTGTTGGTCCCACGAAGTTCAAATATTCTAGAAAGTTGTAGCGTTTGATGAGATCTTTCGTTTAAGCCCTCATTCATCAAAATCGGTCACATAGAACCGGAGATATGATTTTTTGAATTTTGTGAACTTTGACCCCTCATATCTCCGGTTCTATTGAAACCACAGCGCACTTACGCACCATTTTGGAAACGTCCTAGACTGGACTACAACTTACTAAAATTTCATTAACTTGCACAATGCCGTTTTTGAGAACAATGTCTTTGAATTTCGATGAATTTTGACGCTATCACAGCGCCACCTGTGGTGACTTTTTGAACTTCCATCTGAAAGTGCTCATCTAGACGAAACCAAAAAGTTAAAATTTAGGTCGATATGTTAATTAGAACCGGAGATAGAGGCCGGTCAATGTTCGAACTTTGACCCCTTATAGCTCGGGTCAGGGGTTATGGATCGACTTCAGGTTTTTTTTGTTTGATAGGTATAATCAACGGCTACAACATACTAAAATTTCAGCCCGATTGCATAAGGAATTTTTGAGTTATTTAACTTTTAAGATTTAAAAATTTTCTTTTTAATAATAGCGCCCCTAGCTGTGGTTTTATGAACTTGCGATGTTAGAAGGGGAAGTGGCATTTCACGAGAGCTTTCCAAAAAGCCCTCCTTTTTTAAATTCTGACAATTAGAACCGGAGTTATGGCCATTTTAATAAATTTTTTTTGGACCCTTATAGCTCGGGTCAGGGGGGTCGGGGGACCTTAAGTTTGGTATTGATGGAAAGCTCTAAGGCCCAGCTATAACATACTAAAATTTGAGCCCGCTCGATGCCATAGGGGCGGAGCTATTGAGAAAACAAAAAAGGGGGGTCTTCAAAATGTAGGAAGGAGGGGTGGGGGGTGGGGGGTCAATGCACCATGTTGCAATTTTCATGCGATATTTAACCTTTGCCGAAAACCGCAAGTCAATATCTTTTTTAGTTTAGGAGCTATTAAGCTCCAAAGAGCGGCCGGACGGCCGGCCGGGAACGTAACTTAGCCCCCCTTATATTCGTAATCAGGAAGTGGCGAAACACATTTTGGCCAAGTTTGAGCGCGATCGGACGACATGAAATTTTGTTAGGATTATAGTAGGTGAGATTGTTAAGAATCTCACCTAATACTTACCTAATATAGTTGTTTCTGAGTTTCTCTATTAAGCGTTTATTTGTGTAGCTTCTGAGCTGTTTCACGGGGATTTTTTTTTGGAAAGCTGTTTGTTCCACGGGGTTCTTCTAGGAAAGCTGTTCTACAGGATTCTTCTTTGAAAATTGTTCCACGGGGTTCTTGGAAACTTCCTCTTGATTATGAAACGATGAATTCTGCCGGATACAGCCACCGTTAAACAAACAAAACACTTCTGGGACACTTTTTCGTCGCAATTATTTTCTATTGAGGCACAAAAAAACAAGAATTAATTGTCTTATTACTTAAGACATATATTATCTCATTGATTAATATACTTACTCTCTCAAAATTCACTTAAAACACTTGGAAATTCGCGTTTTTCTATTGCGCGTCTCTATGCGCCACATTTGCTGAAGAAAAGGGAAGTGAGCGTGTATGATAGGGAAGTGAGCGTGTATACACGCTCACTTCCCTATCTACATTCAGAGCGGCAATGGCGAAGTTCTCCCGAAACATCTTCGTTTCGCTAACGAGGAGGTAATTCGTGACGCTTCGTTTTTTCTTCGTATGAACCCGGACAACTCGCTTGACAGTGCGTATTACATCCTCACAAAAAATCCCAGATATAGTAATTAACCCGAGTAGGGATTGTAAAAGTAATTTCAAAATGTTGAATAAATTTTAAACGCCTTGAAATGATTTCTTAAAGGAAAAATTATAGTTTACGAATAAATATATTTATAGTATATATTGATTTAGGCAAAAATGTTCAGTACAAAGTTACATCCACAGACTGAAAAATTTAAACGTTCCATCTGTAGTCAATAATATTACAGATAGTATTTAGTATTTGTCATGTATTGACTGAAGTGATAATGTATGGGTAAGCCCGACCCGGCTATAAAAGGGACAGATAATCCTAACCGGCTTATGTAGGTGAGATTCTTAACGTGAGCTAACTCGGAGTGCATGCAAATTCGATTTAGAGCTGAAGTTGGGAGACGCCATTCAGTTATCTTGAATAAAATTCGTGAAATTATACAAATTTTGTATTTAAACCAAAATATCAAGGATTTGGATGAACTGACAGAAAAGTGTTATATGGGTGAAATGTAGACCAGAATGTTCTCTATAATTTTTCCATAGAACATGATCTCATCGATTACTCAGAAGTCAAGATAATCGAGGTTTTTTGTTTCTTATCTCGTTTTTTCATCCAGAGTTCCCCAAGTAGTCATTTGTTGAACTTCAACTATATCAAAGAATTGTTGTCTTTTGTGGGACTTTCCATTCAAAACCCTATTTTAAGTGTCTTGGTGGAGTAGAGGCAGTCAAATTGGCATCTGAGTGATTTCAAAGCGTTATTATGGGAAAAATCAATTTTTTCACACCTTAACGGCAAAATCTGAGTAATAGCTTAGTCTGAGTGGAAAATGATGTATGGACGAAATATAGAGACAAATGTGCTCTACAATTATGTCGAAGTAATCATCAAAATCGGTTCAGCGACAGTCGAGATAATTGAGGTTATGTGATATTGAAATTAGTTTTTCGACTGTGGCGCCCCTGGTGTTGGTCCCACGAAGTTCAAATGTTCTAGAAAGTTGTAGTATTTGGTGAGATCTTTCGTTTAAGCCCTCATTCATCAAAATCGGTCACATAGAACCGTAGATATGATTTTTTAAATTTTGTGAACTTTGACCCCTCATATCTCCGGTTCTATTGAAACCACAGCGCACATACGCACCATTTTGGAAACGTCCTAGACTGGACTACAACATACTAAAATTTCATTAACTTGCACAATGCCGTTTTTGAGAAAAGTGACTTTGAATTTCGATGAATTTTGACGCTATCACAGCGCCACCTATGGTGACTTTTTGAACTTCCATCTGAAAGTGCTCATCGAGGCGAAACCAAAAAGGTAAAATTTAGGTTGCTATGTTAATTAGAACCGGAGATAGAGGCCGGTCAATGTTCGAACTTTGACCCCTTATAGCTCGGGTCAGGGGTTATGGATCGAATTAAGGTTTTTTTTGTTTGATAGGTATAATCAACGGCTACAACATACTAAAATTTCAGCCCGATTGCATAAGGAATTTTTGAGTTATTTAACTTTTAAGATTTAAAAATTTTCTTTTTAAAAAAAGCGCCCCTAGCGGTGGTTTTATAAACTTGCGATGTTAGAAGGGGAAGTGGCATTTCACGAGAGCTTTCCAAAAAGCCCTCCTTTTTTAAATTCTGACAATTAGAACCGGAGTTATGGCCATTTTAATAAATTTTTTTTGGACCCTTATAGCTCGGGTCAGGGGGGTCGGGGGACCTTAAGTTTGGTATTGATGGAAAGCTCTAAGGCCCAGCTATAACATACTAAAATTTGAGCCCGCTCGATGCCATAGGGGCGGAGCTATTGAGAAAACAAAAAAGGGGGGTCTTCAAAATGTAGGAAGGAGGGGTGGGGGGTGGGGGGTCAATGCACCATGTTGCAATTTTCATGCGATATTTAACCTTTGCCGAAAACCGCAAGTCAATATCTTTTTTAGTTTAGGAGCTATTAAGCTCCAAAGAGCGGCCGGACGGCCGGCCGGGAACGTAACTTAGCCCCCCTTATATTCGTAATCAGGAAGTGGCGAAACACATTTTGGCCAAGTTTGAGCGCGATCGGACGACATGAAATTTTGTTAGGATTATAGTAGGTGAGATTGTTAAGAATCTCACCTAATACTTACCTAATATAGTTGTTTCTGAGTTTCTCTATTAAGCGTTTATTTGTGTAGCTTCTGAGCTGTTTCACGGGGATTTTTTTTTGGAAAGCTGTTTGTTCCACGGGGTTCTTCTAGGAAAGCTGTTCTACAGGATTCTTCTTTGAAAATTGTTCCACGGGGTTCTTGGAAACTTCCTCTTGATTATGAAACGATGAATTCTGCCGGATACAGCCACCGTTAAACAAACAAAACACTTCTGGGACACTTTTTCGTCGCAATTATTTTCTATTGAGGCACAAAAAAACAAGAATTAATTGTCTTATTACTTAAGACATATATTATCTCATTGATTAATATACTTACTCTCTCAAAATTCACTTAAAACACTTGGAAATTCGCGTTTTTCTATTGCGCGTCTCTATGCGCCACATTTGCTGAAGAAAAGGGAAGTGAGCGTGTATGATAGGGAAGTGAGCGTGTATACACGCTCACTTCCCTATCTACATTCAGAGCGGCAATGGCGAAGTTCTCCCGAAACATCTTCGTTTCGCTAACGAGGAGGTAATTCGTGACGCTTCGTTTTTTCTTCGTATGAACCCGGACAACTCGCTTGACAGTGCGTATTACATCCTCACAAAAAATCCCAGATATAGTAATTAACCCGAGTAGGGATTGTAAAAGTAATTTCAAAATGTTGAATAAATTTTAAACGCCTTGAAATGATTTCTTAAAGGAAAAATTATAGTTTACGAATAAATATATTTATAGTATATATTGATTTAGGCAAAAATGTTCAGTACAAAGTTACATCCACAGACTGAAAAATTTAAACGTTCCATCTGTAGTCAATAATATTACAGATAGTATTTAGTATTTGTCATGTATTGACTGAAGTGATAATGTATGGGTAAGCCCGACCCGGCTATAAAAGGGACAGATAATCCTAACCGGCTTATGTAGGTGAGATTCTTAACGTGAGCTAACTCGGAGTGCATGCAAATTCGATTTAGAGCTGAAGTTGGGAGACGCCATTCAGTTATCTTGAATAAAATTCGTGAAATTATACAAATTTTGTATTTAAACCAAAATATCAAGGATTTGGATGAACTGACAGAAAAGTGTTATATGGGTGAAATGTAGACCAGAATGTTCTCTATAATTTTTCCATAGAACATGATCTCATCGATTACTCAGAAGTCAAGATAATCGAGGTTTTTTGTTTCTTAACTCGTTTTTTCATCCAGAGTGCCCCAAGTAGTCATTTGTTGAACTTCAACTATATCAAAGAATTGTTGTCTTTTGTGGGACTTTCCATTCAAAACCCTATTTTAAGTGTCTTGGTGGAGTAGAGGCAGTCAAATTGGCATCTGAGTGATTTCAAAGCGTTATTATGGGAAAAATCAATTTTTTCACACCTTAACGGCAAAATCTGAGTAATAGCTTAGTCTGAGTGGAAAATGATGTATGGACGAAATATAGAGACAAATGTGCTCTACAATTATGTCGAAGTAATCATCAAAATCGGTTCAGCGACAGTCGAGATAATTGAGGTTATGTGATATTGAAATTAGTTTTTCGACTGTGGCGCCCCTGGTGTTGGTCCCACGAAGTTCAAATGTTCTAGAAAGTTGTAGTATTTGGTGAGATCTTTCGTTTAAGCCCTCATTCATCAAAATCGGTCACATAGAACCGTAGATATGATTTTTTAAATTTTGTGAACTTTGACCCCTCATATCTCCGGTTCTATTGAAACCACAGCGCACATACGCACCATTTTGGAAACGTCCTAGACTGGACTACAACATACTAAAATTTCATTAACTTGCACAATGCCGTTTTTGAGAAAAGTGACTTTGAATTTCGATGAATTTTGACGCTATCACAGCGCCACCTATGGTGACTTTTTGAACTTCCATCTGAAAGTGCTCATCGAGGCGAAACCAAAAAGGTAAAATTTAGGTTGCTATGTTAATTAGAACCGGAGATAGAGGCCGGTCAATGTTCGAACTTTGACCCCTTATAGCTCGGGTCAGGGGTTATGGATCGAATTAAGGTTTTTTTTGTTTGATAGGTATAATCAACGGCTACAACATACTAAAATTTCAGCCCGATTGCATAAGGAATTTTTGAGTTATTTAACTTTTAAGATTTAAAAATTTTCTTTTTAAAAAAAGCGCCCCTAGCGGTGGTTTTATAAACTTGCGATGTTATAAGGAAAAGTGGCATTTCACGAGAGCTTTCCAAAAAGCCCTCATTTTTTAAATTCTGACAATTAGAACCGGAGTTATGGCCATTTTAAGAAAATTTTTTTGGACCCTTATAGCTCGGGTCAGGGGGGTCGGGGGACCTTAAGTTTGGTATTGATGGAAAGCTCTAAGGCCCAGCTATAACATACTAAAATTTGAGCCCGCTCGATGCCATAGGGCCGGAGCTATTGAGAAAACAAAAAAAGGGGGGTCTTCAAAATGGCGGAAGGAGGGGTGGGGGGTGGGGGGTCAATGCACCATGTTGCAATTTTCATACGATATTTAACCTTTGCCGAAAACCGCAAGTCGATATCTTTTTTAGTTTAGGAGCTATTAAGCTCCAAAGAGCGGCCGGACGGCCGGCCGGCCGGCCGGGAACGTAACTTAGCCCCCCATATATTCGTGATCAGGAAGTGGCGAAACACATTTTGGCCAAGTTTGAGCGCGATCGGAGGACATGAAATTTTGTTAGGATTATAGTAGGTGAGATTGTTAAGAATCTCACCTAATAGAGTTCAGAACCGGATCGGGCCTCTTCTGCTATTAGCTCTTGAATAAAGGACATCTCAGTATTAAATATTACAAAGAAGAAAAAGAGGAATAGTTCAACCAATGATTAATTATTGAAAAATTAATTGCAATTACTACCAAAAAATGCTTTCTTACTGTTTCTAATGGCATAAACATTCTTCTTTACGAAAACTATTTAAACTTCCGCCTATTTATATGAGCGATTGGAATTCATTATTAAAAGTTCGTCTTTATTTCTTGTAAATTTCTATTCTTCCAGATTTAATTTCACACAGTCCGGCATGGGCAGCATAAGGTAATCTGGTACTCGGATTGTCTTATTTGCATACATTTTTTTCCGCAGCGATAAATAATAATTGAGAATTTACCATAATATTTTTTTGCAAAGAAAAGTCAACTCAGAAAATAAAAATATCATTAGTATGAAATATAAACCTGTCTTCCAAGTTTAGAAATAAATTTACTTCAATATTTAAATTGAAAATTAGATAAGAACAAAATTTCTTTTAATTGTGGTAATCAAAAGAATCACTCGGTCGGTCTATGACATTTACACTTTACGTCTCATTTCTTGTCTCTGTCTTTTTCTCTGTGTATTTTCTAAGTGACAGACGCTCCAGAAGAACCAGCCAAAATATTTCCCAGTAATTAATAAAAGGTAAGTAATTATAATAGAAATTTATCATGAAGTCCCGTCTAAGATTAATGTGCATATAGTAGTGCAATTATTTTTCAACTTTCATGGTTTTATTGACGATAAAATCTCACGAAATGTTCGTGCTGAAATGACGTCATCCATGGCATCACTTTCAGTATGAAAATTACGCATCAACTTTCATTTTTCCTTTACACATTCTTGGTGACTTCTGCATTATCCTCCACATTCCTTCAGAAATTCTCCTTTCACTTCCACCAAATTCTTCTAGGAATGATCAGATATTGCTCTCACTTATGAGATCACTATCCCGGACAGTTTCTCCAAGATTTCTCCTCTCTCTTCCGCCACATTCGTCCAGGAACGACCAGATACAGTTTTTATTCATGAGATGACTATCCCATACATTTTCTTCAGGATTTATCCTCTCTCTTCCACCACAATTGTCCAGGAATGACCAGATACTGCCTCCAGACATTATCCTCCAGGATTTCTCCTCTTTCTTCCTCCACAATTGTCCAGGAATGTGCAGATATTGCTTCCATTGATGAGATGACTATCCCGGACAGTTTTCTCCAAGATTTCTCCTCTCTCTTCCACCGTATTTGTCCAGGAATGACCAGATACAGTTTTTATTCATGAGATGACTATCCCAGACAATTTTATCAAGATTTATCCTTTCTGTTCCACGACATTCGTCCAGGAATGATCAGATACTGCCTTCAGACATTATTCCTCAGGATTTATCCTCTCTCTTCCACCACATTCGTCCAGGAACGACCAGATACAGTTTTTATTCATGAGATGACTATCCCAGACATTTTCTCCAGAATTTCTCCTCTCCCTTCCTCCAAATTCATCCAGGAATGATCAGACACTGCTTCTGATTATTTATTATATACTTATAATCAGATACTGCTTATATTAGATGAGTTCATATATTCTGTCAGTAGAAGAGGTCAAAAGTTTGGAGTGGTATATCTCAGCTCCTGATGAACATAATTGGATGGGTGAACTATTGTTGGAAAGCTTGGCTCATTAGCTTTTAGAATCTGGTATATGTAGTCTGCTATGAGTAAATAATGGTCATCCAGAACCATTTATGTCGAAGAAGACACTTTTTGCAACGTCTTTTTTGGCCATCTACTACTGGGACCAGGAGTAACCCACAATTCTCGCACAAGGACTGTTTGTTAGAGGAACTCAAAAGGTACAATTTGTGGAAGAAACTTTTTTTTTGGACATTTTACTTTTTTTTTATTCATCCACTTTTGCAAGAATTTTAACATTTTACACGCATAAAAAAATGACAGAAATCCTTCTATCTCATTTTCTGGACAAAATAATGAAGATATCGACTTGGAATGTTCTAAGTACTCCCCCATAAGTTGATCCAAGGAATCCAGATATCACATCAATTTCATCCCCACGTCTATCCTTCTCCTCCAGAAAACACTCTTTTAGGATTTCAGTAATTTTAACTGCTCGAACTCCAAGAGAGAGCAGTTTTCACAATCGACTTTTTTTTTCAACTTTGCAAAATTCTAGCTGCTAAACGGTAAGAGATATTGACTTCCGGTCTTCGGTGACCCCCCACAATGTCAATACATTCTATCAAACTAACTTACCCAAATTACCCCCCACCCCTTCCTGCGCTCCATATCCCCCAAAAATAGGCAAAACAATTTGTTTTTCTAATTTAAAAAAAAAAATTGGCCCTGACGATTTCCTTAACGGTAATAGTCCTATTTTAAAAAGAACTGTTTTTCGCAATCTTCAGTCTTTTGACCCATTTAAAAAATCAACGGTAAGAGATATCAACTTCCGGTCTTCGGTGACCCCTCCTCAAATGACATTATCTTGAACGTAATTTTTTTGTTTTTACCCCCTCCCCCTTCATACGATCCCTATCCCCCAAAAATAGGCAAAAAATGAGGTTTTTCCAATTTTAAAAAAAATTGGCCATGACGATTTCCTTCATTTTTGGATATGTTATGGAGGTAGTCCAGCTGAACATTTCGTCCTTAGACACCTATCACCGGAAAAATCGCCATCTTGAATTATTCAAAGTCAAAGGTCAACTACCCTAGAGGGCCTAATTTTCAACGGATTTGGACAAATTTGAACATTTTTGAAAGATCTTTTAATTCTGAACACTACTGCATCGGTCACAATCGGTGATGGATCGGGAAAGTAACGGTAATAGTCCTATTAAAAAAAACTGTTTTTCGCAATTTTCAGTCTTTTGACCCATATAAAATTTAAACGGTAAGAAATATCAACTTCCGGTCTTCGGCGACTGCTCCTCAAATGACATTATATTGAACGTAATTTTTTTGTTTTTACCCCCTCCCCCTTCATGCGCTCCCTATCCCCCAAAAATAGGCAAAAAATGAGGTTTTTCCAATTTTAAAAAAAATTGGCCATGACGATTTCCTTCATTTTTGGATATGTTATGGAGGTAGTCCAGCTGAACATTTCGTCCTTAGACACCTATCACCGGAAAAATCGCCATCTTGAATTATTCAAAGTCAAAGGTCAACTACCCTAGAGGGCCTAATTTTCAACGGATTTGGACAAATTTGAACATTTTTGAAAGATCTTTTAATTCTGAACACTACTGCATCGGTCACAATCGGTGATGGATCGGGAAAGTAACGGTAATAGTCCTATTAAAAAAAACTGTTTTTCGCAATTTTCAGTCTTTTGACCCATATAAAATTTAAACGGTAAGAAATATCAACTTCCGGTCTTCGGCGACTGCTCCTCAAATGACATTATATTGAACGTAATTTTTTTGTTTTTACCCCCTCCCCCTTCATACGCTCCCTATCCCCCAAAAATAGGCAAAAAATGAGGTTTTTCTAATTTTAAAAAAAATTGGCCCTGACGATTTCCTTCATTTTTGGATATGTTATGGAGGTAGTCCAGCTGAACATTTCGTCCTTAGACACCTATCACCGGAAAAATCGCCATCTTGAACTATTCAAAGTCAAAGGTCAACTACCCTAGAGGGCCTAATTTTCAACGGATTTGGACAAGTTTGGACATTTTTGAAAGATCTTTTAATTCTGAACCCGACTACATCGGTTACAATCGGTGATGGATCGGGAAAGTAACGGTAATAGCCCTATTTTAAAAATACTGTTTTTCGCACTTTTTCAGTCTTCTGGCCCATATAAAAAATCAACGGTAAGAGATATCAACTTCCGGTCTTCGGTGACTCCTCCTCAAATGACATTAACTCGAACGTAATTTTTTTTGTTTTTACCCCCTCCCCCTTCATGCGTTCCCTATCCCCCAAAAATAGGCAAAAAATGAGGTTTTTCTAATTTAAAAAAAATTGGCCCTGACGATTTCCTTCATTTTTGGATATGTTGTGGAGGTAGTCCAGCTGAACATTTCGTTCTTAGACACCTATCACCGGAAAAATCGCCATCTTGAATCATTCAAGGTCAAAGGTAAACCAACCTGGAGGGCCTAATTTTCAACGGATTTGGACAAATTTGGACATTTTTGAAAGATCTTTTAATTCTGAACCCGACTGCATTGGTCACAATCGGTGATGGATCGGGAAAGTAACGGTAATAGTCCTATTTTAAAAAATACTGTTTTTCGCAATTTTCAGTTTTTCGACCCATATAAAATTTAAACGGTAAAAGATGTCAACTTCCGGTCTTCGGTGACCCCTCCTCAAATGACATTATCTTGAAAGTAATCTCTTTGGTTTTACCCCCTCCCCCTTCATGCGCTCCCTATCCCCCAAAAATAGGCAAAAAATGAGGTTTTTCTAATTTTAAAAAAAATTGACCCTGACGATTTCCTTCATTTTTGGATATGTTATGGAGGTAGTCCAGCTGAACATTTCGTCCTTAGACACCTATCACCGGAAAAATCGCCATCTTGAATTATTCAAGGTCAAAGGTAAACCAGCCTGGAGGGCCTAATTTTCAACGGATTTGGACAAATTTGGACATTTTTGAAAGATCTTTTAATTCTGAACCCGACTGCATCGGTTACAATCGGTGATGGATCGGGAAAGTAACGGTAATAGCCCTATTTTAAAAATACTGTTTTTCGCACTTTTTCAGTCTTCTGACCCATATAAAAAATCAACGGTAAGAGATATCAACTTCCGGTCTTCGGTGACTCCTCCTCAAATGACATTATCTTGAAAGTAATCTCTTTGGTTTTACCCCCTCCCCCTTCATGCGCTCCCTATCCCCCAAAAATAGGCAAAAAATGAGGTTTTTCTAATTTAAAAAAAAATGGCCATGACGATTTCCTTCATTTTTGGATATGTTGTGGAGGTAGTCCAGCTGAACATTTCGTTCTTAGACACCTATCACCGGAAAAATCGCCATCTTGAATCATTCAAGGTCAAAGGTAAACCAACCTGGAGGGCCTAATTTTCAACGGATTTGGACAAATTTGGACATTTTTGAAAGATCTTTTAATTCTGAACCCGACTGCATTGGTCACAATCGGTGATGGATCGGGAAAGTAACGGTAATAGTCCTATTTTAAAAAATACTGTTTTTCGCAATTTTCAGTTTTTCGACCCATATAAAATTTAAACGGTAAAAGATGTCAACTTCCGGTCTTCGGTGACCCCTCCTCAAATGACATTATCTTGAAAGTAATCTCTTTGGTTTTACCCCCTCCCCCTTCATGCGCTCCCTATCCCCCAAAAATAGGCAAAAAATGAGGTTTTTCTAATTTTAAAAAAAATTGGCCCTGACGATTTCCTTCATTTTTGGATATGTTGTGGAGGTAGTCCAGCTGAACATTTCGTTCTTAGACACCTATCACCGGAAAAATCGCCATCTTGAATCATTCAAGGTCAAAGGTAAACCAACCTGGAGGGCCTAATTTTCAACGGATTTGGACAAATTTGGACATTTTTGAAAGATCTTTTAATTCTGAACCCGACTGCATCGGTCACAATCGGTGATGGATCGGGAAAGTAACGGTAATAGTCCTATTAAAAAAAAAACTGTTTTTCGCAATTTTCAGTCTTTTGACCCATATAAAATTTAAACGGTAAGAGATATCAACTTCCGGTCTTCGGTAACTCCACCTCAAATGACATTATCTCGAACGTAATTTTTTTGTTTTTACCCCCTCCCCCTTCATACGCTCCCTATCCCCCAAAAATAGGCAAAAAATGAGGTTTTTCTATTTTTAAAAAAAATTGGCCCTGACGATTTCCTTCATTTTTAGATATGTCATGGAGGTAGTCCAGCTGAACATTTCGTCCTTAGACACCTATCACCGGAAAAATCGCCATCTTGAATTATTCAAGGTCAAAGGTCAACTACCCTAGAGGGCCTAATTTTCAACGGATTTGGACAAGTTTGGACATTTTTGAAAGATCTTTTAATTCTGAACCCGACTGCATCGGTTACAATCGGTGATGGATCGGGAAAGTAACGGTAATAGCCCTATTTTAAAAATACTGTTTTTCGCACTTTTTCAGTCTTCTGACCCATATAAAAAATCAACGGTAAGAGATATCAACTTCCGGTCTTCGGTGACTCCTCCTCAAATGACATTACCTCGAACGCAATTTTTTTGTTTTTACCCCCTCCCCCTTCATGCGTTCCCTATCCCCCAAAAATTGGCAAAAAATGAGGTTTTTCTAATTTAAAAAAAAATTGGCCCTGACAATTTCCTTTATTTTTGCATATGTTATGGAAGTAGTCCAGCTGAACATTTCGTCCTTAGACACCTATCACCGGAAAAATCGCCATCTTGAATTATTCAAGGTTAAAACTTAATTTTCACCCGATTTGTTCAATTAATTAATTAAAAGATTAATGATTTTTTGAGACCCTCTTCTTGAACAATTTTCAACTTCAGGATGGTTTTGTGGTGATTTATAGACAAATTTAATTCGACAATAATTTTCTATACATCAGAAAGCTTGCGAAAAGTTATATAAGGGAGAGCTCTTTCTCGGGAGTTCGAGCAGCTCGCAAAGCCTCGGACGCTTTGCCACCCCTTTTTCTTTGCGTTTAACATTTTAAAATTCTTGCAAATGTCGATGAATAAAAAAAATTAAGATGTCCAAAAAAAAAGTTTCTTCTACAAATTATACCCTTTGAGTTCCTTTAACGAACAGTTCAAATGCGAGAATTGTGGGTTACTCTTGGTCCCAGCAGTAGATGTTCAAAAATGATGCTGCAAAAAGTGTCTTCTTCGACATAAATGGTTCTGGATGACCATGGTTTATCCATAGCAGATTAAGTATACCAGATTCTAAAAGCTAATGAACCGAGCTTTCTAACAATAGTTCATCCATCCAATTATGTTTATCAGGAGCTGAGATATACCACTCCAAACTTTCGACCTCTTCTACTAACAGAATATATGAACTCATCTAATATTTCCATCCATTTCCTTTCTTTAGCGCATAAACCACCAAAACGCAATGGAGGAGATTCGTGATGTGCTCTTAACATGGAGGCTGTCAATGATCGAGCAGACTTTGCAATTGATTCAAGGTTAGTTATACGAGGATATATTCATTTTTAATTCTGAGCTCCACATATGTCTTTCATGTATGTCTTTAATTCTCCTTAATGTCGTGTTTCTCTTTCACATGTTATATTCACTTTCAATATTTTTAAATTTTAATTTTAAATATAGCCGGATTTATATAGTATGTTATAGTGTTATAGCAGGCTTGCAATTGCATCGAGATTATTATTTTATTCAATGTCTGTTTTGTCCGAAATTTTTAAAAACTATATGCACGCTGAAAAGATCTATTTCTTTAGTAATTTTATATTAGATCAAGTAAAAATTCCTGAGTTCTTATAAGCATTATGGCGAAGATTACTTTACCATAGTTAGGATTATCTTATTCAGATCAAATATGCGTCGTTTTATTTAATAACTTTTCTTCCATTTTGAAAGCCATTTCATAATTCCACAGCTGAAGAAGTTTTCGTCCATATTGGTGAAAAATCTGACTAGCTCAATTTTTACAAGCTCATTTATAATTGCTATTCGTCCGTTAATATGGGTTTAGCAATTGTTTGGGTTGGACTTGCTTATCAGACTTGGATCACAATTTTTTCCGATTTTTGTTTTCGTACGGTACTCACTTTTCATCGCCATTTAAAAAATGGGTCGATTTTGTTTCGTTTTAGGAAAGATTTTTTTTCGAAAATTTGTGTGGCACCCATTACACCTTGCTTTTTTGTAAGATCAGCCTTATGCAGATGATTGGTTCTAAACTGTACTCTAGCTATTTTCCAGCTCTTGGGCAATGATGGAATAAAAGCTTGTGTGCTAATACAAGATTCATCGACATATTCGACAATAAATTGACCAACCAGAGCGTGTCTAATTTTTGACGTACATTTTCTCAGAACAGAATCGCTTAAACTTAAACCATCGAATTATTGATGTTGTATGCTGTACTGAATTGGGTTCGGGTTTAAGATAAGATTTTAAGAAACACAAATCTAAATCCAGCACGTTTTTTTTTTGACCGCATGTTTCGTCTTTTTACCTTTGTTTTTGTATTATTGAAGAACTTAATTTTCTCACGTTTTACCTTTTGGAAAACTGTAAGATATAACTGGCTACACTAAATACAAAAACTTCTTTTAGTATGACCCCATGTGTTTTATATGTTGTGAGTCTTGTGAGATATTGCTTACTAAAGAAATCTAGTGAAAACGGACCAGGATTTTTTACTTTACCTTAATATTGATAAAATTTCCCGTTTTAGAACTTGGTTTAATTGATAAATATATTTTCTAAATAAAATTTCTAGTAAAACCATATAAGACAAAGTATTGTTAATCAGGATATTCTGTTGCGAGTTAATTTGAAAATTAAAAAAAAAAATATATATTTTCCCTCCTGTAGCCGAATTTTACAATATCAAATATGTGAATAAGATTTTCAAATGTGAGAATCCTATCCTCAAACTCACACTACTCACATTGATTTGAGAACGTTTTGGTCGAAAAATCGCATGCAACTTGCACAATGAGGTGCTCAGAGCAAAAGTGGACCGTTTTAATATGGAATGGCATACAATGGAGACCACTCTTGCTCTAAGCGTCTCCAATGTGAGTTGAGTTTCAACTCAGGGTGAGTAAAATTGTGTGAGTTTGAGCAAAAAAGTTTGAGTTTGGTAATTGAGTAAACTGAACATTTTCATCTTTCACATTTACTAAAAACAAATATGTTCAAAAACATCTAAAATGATACTATTTATTTTTTTTTTATGAATATTGCAATATGATTGTGCATCTTATTGTGCGATTTGCATGCGATTTTTCGAACAACGTTCTCAATCAATGTGAGTAGTGTGAGTTTGAGAATAGGATTCTCACATTTGAAAATCTCATTCTCATATTTGATATTGTAAAATTCGGATACTGATCTGAATCACTCGCGCCGCAAAATATGCTAGTCGAGGGTAGCGTATTTGTGTGACATCCGAGTCAAAATGAATGTCCCGTTGGTTGATGGGAGAGTACCCGATGGACCAAAGTGAAATTAGTAAGTGCCCAACTCTCTAAGAGTGTCCATCTCGCCCACAGGAGCCCAATCACGACGTTGGAAAAGCCACAAGGAGGCCATAGCGCCCCAACAGGAAGAAGTGTGTGCTGTCCCCCTGAAGTGCCCGAGACAAGACCGCGAAATTGAAATTATATACCAATAGTGCAAATATTGTAAATTAAGTCAATAATATAATATAAGTGCGATTGTTCGCGCCACTGCCTCCTCATCGAAGGCAGCGACACCAACGGGAATTTCCGACTTGTAGCTAACTTCACATCGTATGCTGTCAAGCAATAAATCGCTCTCTGCCTTCTACACCGCGACACGCGCAACATCATCATTTTCACCAACGCCATACTTTTCTTCAAATATCTTCTAAATCGTTCGTCAGAACGCACCCTAATTCAGTTTATCTTGTAAATTAGTTTTATCTGAGTGAAGTGTGAAATATATAGAAAGGAGAAAAGCATCAAAAATTGTTCTCTTCTCGCCAGATCTTCAAGTCTTATATATTTCACAGGTATCTCATACTACAATTGTCAAGGAAGTCATTGAGGTTCAGGATCTCATGCTTTTCAATCCATTCTCATAGGTATCTCATACTACAATTGTCAAGGAAGTCATTGAGGTTCAGGATCTCATGCTTTTCAATCCATTCTCATAGGTAAACCCTAACAGCGATTGTGAAGAGAAATCCCATTTTTTCCTTTTCCACGAGGAGGCCAGAGGCCACGTTTCATTTGGCGCCCAACTTTTTTCGATCCCACGTTTAAAAGCATTTTCTTTTGCGTAATGAGTTTTCTTTAAAATTTTGGTGTGCCTCTTGATACCTTCTCATTTTAATTTGGGAATCTCTATCACAAGTTTTTTCGCACTTTTTGCACTCGATCAATTTATTTTTTCCCACATATCTCCAGTGCATTTTGTGTGGAGATTGATCTTTGGGTGGGAAAAATTGATTCTCGGGCACAAGTGTCGTGTGATAATTTGTTCAGATATTTGTGGCTCTTGTGGATCGACACAAATCTCTTCACATTTTTAATTTTTCTCCAATATTTTATTGGAATTGGGCATTTTTTATGTGTCTCACAAGCCACATGGTGAACACGAGGTGAGCGAAAGTGTTGCATAAGAGTTCAATTCAATTGCTTACACCGTTAGTTCATAGAGAATTTACGGTACATCTCCAAAACTTGATATCGAAAGATATCAACTGGAGCACATTTTGCGCATTTTTCTTTGCACCTCGTGGCTCATCTCTTGTTAAGTTTTGTGTTATAATTTTTTGTAGTATTTGAGGGATTTTTTTCCATTTCTAGTATTAATTGAAGAATAAAATGTTCGGTATACGATCTCCAAAGAAGAAAAGTACCCAAGGCAGCCCACCTTTAACAAGGTTGGCAAAGACAAAATCCCTGTCTAATGTTTCGGAGACCAGTGTGGAGAAAAATGATGAAATTTCACCAAGTGGTCGCGGTAGAGGATCGCTAGCATGGAATGTGTCATTGGGAAAAGATGCATCTTCTCGAATTGGTGCGGGGGGAGGTTCTCGTGCTGATGTGGGGGGATCTTCCGTGGCTGGTGCGGGGGGATCTACTGTTGCAAATGCAGAGAAACATTCTGCAGGTAATGCGGGGGGTTTTTCGGTGCCTGGTGCGGGGGGTTCTTTGGTAGGTGCGGGAGGTTCTTTTCCGACTGGTGCGGGGGGAGCAATTCCGAAAAAGAAAGAGGATATTAGTGTGGTAGAAAACAGATTCCAGCAAATTGAGGGAACTCTGTCACAGGTGGTGAAGACTCTAGGGTTCATCAGTGAAAAATTAGACCGCATGAAATTCCAGGATAGTGTTAATTCGCTTCCCACAAATACCCAGGGATTCGGTGCTGCTCAATCCAATGAGAATTTGGGACAATCTATTGCGAACCAAACTTTCCGCCTAAAGGAGAAGCCATCAGTAAATAATATTGGCCAACTGGGTGGGGGTGATGGTGATGTATTGAGCGTCCATAGTGATCGCATTGGAATTCGGGATGACCCTATTCCTCCGTTAAGGGATGATACGGTTATACCACCGGTACGGAATCCGAACATTACGACAGGATTTTATAAGCCTATTCCTATTAAAGATTGGGGAATCAAATTCTCTGGAGATAGTAAAGGGATCAGGGTGCAAACTTTTATTCATGAAATGGAGAA
The DNA here is from genome assembly GCF_024763615.1 of Phlebotomus papatasi. Lineage (NCBI taxonomy): Eukaryota > Metazoa > Arthropoda > Insecta > Diptera > Psychodidae > Phlebotomus > Phlebotomus papatasi. Next base: position 64,252 of record NW_026604946.1, read on the forward strand.
AATGGCTGCAGCCCAAGGTGTTTCGGTAAATTCCATTTTATCCTCGTTGCACCTTTGTCTAACAGGAGATGCTCTTGAGTGGTATAGGGCTAGTAATCTTTTTTACAATTGGGGAGATTTTGCATTCGCCCTCAGATATACATTTGGGAGATCAGATTGTGACCTCACGATCAGGCGTAGGATAGAGGAGAGGAAACAGAAGGAAGGTGAAAGGATAGGAGTTTATATCAGTGCAATGAAGTCTTTGTTTCGCGAATTGGAAGTAAGACTCGATGAATTCACAGAAATGCAATTAGTTCGTAGGAACTTAACACCTCAATTTCGCGATGCAATTTTATTGCGAGACTTCACCGCCCTTGATGAATTGGAGTATGCGCTCCATAAAGTCGAGCAAAATATTCTCCTTGCTGCTACTGACCGCCCTAAGAAGGTACAAGTCAATTCGGTGGAAACTGTTCCCCAAGTTGCAAGTGTTTCGAAATCCCAATCCACTCGATCTTCTCAATCAAGCCAAAATTCTCGCCAATTCAAACCTCGAAACCAGAACAATTCTCGTCAAAATTCGGAACGTGCGCCCCTATGCGTTAATTGTTATCTGGGCTACCATTCTGTTGAAAATTGCAGTCAGCCACGCCGTGCTCAGTTGTTATGTTATGGCTGTGGTGCTGAGAATGTAACATATCCCAATTGCCCTAATTGTAGATCATCGGGGGAAGCGAGAAGGGAGGATTGAGAGGGGCAATCCCTCCTAAAGTATCTTCAATTTCTGTCCCTCAGGTGTTGGTATTAGATGATAGTGTTGATGTTATAGATTGTAAGTATCTTTTTCCTTCCACTGGGAATCCTAACGATCTTTCCACCCCAGAGAGTATAGTTCCGTTAAAAGAGTGTTCAAATGAAGACCCTCCACTAATTGATTTAGCGGTCATGGGGAGGGTACGGGGGGATGGGGGGCTTTTGATTGATTTTTCCGAAAGTCCAGAAAATGTATCCCCTTTGAAATCTTCCGTGTTATCCTGCGAACCCATGGTGTTTGAGGTCAATGATACTTCTGAAGGAACTCCCTTTCAAGGTGATCCTCGTCCCTATCTAACGGTCAAGGTTTTCGATCATGAAGTAGTGGCTTTAATGGATACAGGGGCAACACAAACATGTTTTGGGAAAGGTTCCGGGGGAATTCTCAGTGAATTTCAAATTTCAATCCGTTTAAGTCCTAATCCTATCTTTGCAAGGACTTTCACTACCGTCGTTGCGGGTGACTTTGCACTCGGGGGGTGACTTTGCACTCTGCTGTTCGTGAGAGTTTGAACAATTCTAGCACTTATTGATAGTCTTCGCCGATCCGGTCTACCATGTCAAAGTATATAGGGATATGTTCAGTACCAAGTAAGGTACAATGATCCTCAAAAGGATTCTTGTAGTTTCAGTAATAGTCAATGAAATCCTAGTATAGGTATTTTGTCAAAAAACGACTCCGCGAAAAAGTTATCTGAAGTTATCATAATCTTCACTATTAAATTATTTATTTAATTTTATTTAATACTATACTATGTTGAAAATTCTTTTGCTGAACAAGCATCCCTATAATATCTATGATTTCATATAGGTCTTGTTCTGTGAGGTGTAATATATTTAAAAAATCACAGTGTTTGGTGGTACCCCTGCTTGCTGGTGCCTCAGTTTCCCCTAATGTAAGGCAAAGCAGAAAAAAAATAAAAATATTAATAAAAAAAATTGTGACGTGATTGAGCAAAACCAAGACCATATTTTTAATCAGGGGACTCAACACCATCAAAAGTACCGAGTGAGACCTCTGAGACAGAAAAAAGTTGTCAATTTGTTGCATAGTGTTTCATAACATTTTTGTACGGATTTAAAAATTAACTTATTATTTAAATAATTAACTATTACGTAATTAAATGATTTAAATTTAAATAATTAACTATTATTAAAATAGACGTTTTGTTAAAAATACTATTCAAATATTTATCGGTGCATAAAATAGTAAATTAACAGCTGTTGGAGCAGGTTGAAAGCGCAATTTTACTCTCTTATTCTCAAATATTGTTTATACTTAAAAAGATTAAAAAAAAACAAAACGAAAAAAACAGTAATTACATAAATAATTACATTTGTAATTACATGCAAATATCACCAGTCCAGCCGGGTTGCTTGATATTTTTGGAATTGTCAAAAAAAAATTGCGACTGGGGGAAATGAACGCACAATGCCGATGGAAGCAAGAAATTGTTTATTTTCCATCAGTGCGGGTGCAAAAGGATCACATGGATCACTTTCTCCTCCGTGGAGCACTGAAGGAGCATGGAGAGGATCATTTTGTCTTCCTATGGACAAAAAAGTTCCGCGATGTACGAAAAAGTACTTTTCTGTTCGAAAAAGTCCATTGGTGCACCGAAAAGAGGGGAAAAAGTCCATCGCTACCTGCGATATGGCGAACTTTTTTGTACCATGGAACACAAAACTTGTACCATGTACATTCCTATGAACGCAGCCTAAAGCGTTTGATACAGTAAATCACGAAATATTATTAGAAAAATTATGCTTTTGTGGTATAAATGGGATTCCATTGGATTTTTTTAAGTCTTATCTCTCGACTAGGACTCAGTCAGTCCGTGACACGGATGAATTGAGTGAACCTCTCGTAATTCCGTGTGGCGTCCCTCAGGGCACAGTTTTGGGACCTGTGTTATTTTTAATTTATGTTAATGACCTCCTAGGCTTGAATTTATATGGAAACGTTACTGCTTACGCAGATGACATCGCGATTGTTTATAGGGGGCGGACTTGGGGAGAAATCCATGATGCTATGAGGCGAGATTTTTGTCTTGTGAGACTTTGGCTGGATTCTCACCAGATGGTCCTGAGCAGTAAATCGAGGGTCGTGCATTTTCGTTGTCGATCGAATGATTGCCCACAAGAAATTTTGTGCCACTCACCTTCCTGTTCTGGGGAAAACTGTGGTGATTTATGTATTGGTATACCTTCTGTTTGTGAGATGAAGTATCTGGGTGTTGTTGTGGACTCGGAGCTTTCTTGGAAGCCACACATAGCCCAGCTTAAGAAATCAACTCTGCCCATTATTAGCAAAATGTTTGCGATATCTAAAATATGCTCTCGCCAAGTGACTCTTAAGTTTTATTTTGCTTGCTTAGAGTCCCGTCTAAACTATGGTATCATTGCTTGGGGTGGTACTTATACTACGTCATTGAGACCTATTATTATGGCACAGAGATCTGGTGTTAGGGCTATCTTGCAGAAGTCCAAAAGAGACTCAATCTGGCGTGGATTTATTGAACTGAAGATACTCCCATTCTGTTACATTTATAAAGGGACAGATAATCCTAACCGGCTTATGTAGGTGAGATTCTTAACGTGAGCTAACTCGGAGTGCATGCAAATTCGATTTGGAGCTGAAGTTGGGAGACGCCATTCAGTTATCTTGAATCAAATTCGTGAAATTATACAAATTTTGTAATTAAACCAAAATATCAAGGATTGGGATGAACTGGCACAAAAGTAATATATGGGTGAAATGTAGACCAGAATGTTCTCTATAATTTTCCCATAGAACATGATCTCATCGATTACTCAGAAGTCAAGATAAGCGAGGTTTTTTGTTTCTTAACTCGTTTTCTCGACCAGATCGCCCCAAGTGTTCATTTGGTGAACTTCAACTATATCAAAGAATTGTTGTATTTTGTGAGACTTTTCATTTAAAACCCTATTTTAAGTGTCTTGGTGAAGTAGAGGCAGTCAAATTGGCATCTGAGTGATTTCAAAGCGTTATTATGGGAAAAATCAATTTTTTCACACTTAAATGGCAAAATCTGAGTGATAGCGTAGTCTGACCGGAAAATGATGTATAGACGAAATGTAGAGACAAATGTCCTCTACAATTATGTCGAAGTAATCATCAAAATCGGTTCAGCGACAGTCGAGATAATTGAGGTTATGTGATATTGAAATTCGTTTTTTGACTGTGGCGCCCCTGGTGTTGGTCCCACGAAGTTCAAATGTTCTAGAAAGTTGTAGCATTTGGTGAGATCTTTCGTTTAAGCCCTCATTCATCAAAATCGGTCACATAGAACCGGAGATATGATTTTTTAAATTTTGTGAACTTTGACCCCTCATATCTCCGGTTCTATTGAAACCACAGCGAACTTACGCACCATTTTGGAAACGTCCTAGATTGGGCTACACCATACTAAAATTTCATTAACTTGCACAAAGGAATTTTTGAGAAAAATGATTTTAAATTTCGATGAATTTTGACGCTATCGCAGCGCCACCTATGGGGACTTTTTGAACTTCCATCTGAAAGTGCTCATTGATACGAAACCAAAAAGGTAAAATTTAGGTCGCTATGTTAATTAGAACTGGAGATAGAGGCCGGTCAATATTCGAACTTTGACCCCTTATAGCTCGGGTCAGGGGTTATGGATCGACTTAAGGTTTTCTTTTGTTTGATAGGTATAATCAACGGCTACAACATACTAAAATTTCAGCCCGATTGCATAAGGAATTTTTGAGTTATTTAACTTTTAAGATTTAAAAATTTTCTTTTTAATAATAGCGCCCCTAGTAGTAGTTTTACGAACTTGCGATGTTAGAAGGGAAAGTGGCATTTCACGAGAGCTTTCCAAAAAGCCCCCATTTTTTAAATTCTGACAATTAGAACGGGAGTTATGGCCATTTTAAGAATTTTTTTTTGGACCCTTATAGCTCGGGTCAGGGGGGTCGGGGGACCTTAAGTTTGGTATTGATGGAAAGCCCTAAGGCCCAGCTATAACATTCTAAAATTTGAGCTCGATCGATGCCATAGGGGCGGAGCCATTAAGAAAACAAAAAAAGGCGGGTCTTCAAAATGTCGGATGGAGGGGTGGGGGGTGGGGGGTCAATGCACCAAGTTGCAATTTTCACCCGATATATAACCTTTGCCGAAAACCGCAAGTCGATATCTCTTTTAGTTTAGGAGCTATTAAGCTCCAAAGAGCGGCCGGACGGACGGACGGACGGACGGACGGACGGACGGACGGACGGACGGACGGACGGACGGACGGACGGACGGACGGACGGACGGACGGGAACGGTTTTTAGCCATCCATATATTCGTGATCAGGAAGTGTCAAAACACATTCTGGCAAAGTTTGGGGCCAATCGGAGGACATGAGATTTTGTTAGGATTATAGTAGGTGAGATTGTTAAGAATCTCACCTAATATAAAACACTCCGTTTCTTTTATGATATGGGAGGATACTTTAGTTCACGTAGGATACGACCTTCACGTTTTGGCGCTCTTGCACCTGTCCCACAGCCTCGTACGGAGTTTTTTAAAAGATTCTACTTGTTTTCTGCACCTAGTTACTTTAATAGTCTTCCAATGAGTCTCCGTGAGTTTTCACTGAACCGGTCAAGCTTCCTAAAAGGTCTATGCAACCACTTATGGAGAGAGTATGAAGCAGAGCGATCGTGAGTGCGCTTTTTCGTGTGGCCTGGGTTTTAGGGGTCATCATACTCCGCTTTCCAAGGATTTTTTCTGGTGACGTTACCGGGCGGTTTCCTGTTTGTGTCCGGCGTCCCGGACTGTCTCCTCTAAACAAATAACACAATTCATAACTGGGAGCCTCGCTGGGCTACTCTATGTGTGGGATCTCTTCCGGGCCTTAAGCCTCTTCTCTGCCCACAAATCTGTACCAAGGGTACATCACTTCAAGAAATTTGTACACATCTTTTTTCTTTCTTTTTTTTCCTTTTTTTCTTTCTTTTCTTTTTCCTTTTTTTCTTTTTTTTCTTTTTTTCCCTTTTTTTCTTTTCTTTTTTTCTTCTTTTACTTTTTTTTTCTTAATAAAAAAAATCGTTTTTTAGTTGTTTTTTTTTTAAATTTATTTTATAAGAACTTCTTTTAAGTTGTACTTCGTTGTTTTATAAAAAATCTCTTCGTTCTGTCTTTTGATGGCACTTTAGCTTCTTTTCCGTTTCCCAGAGTTCAAAGTAATGTTGAAGGATTAATGTGAATAACCGTTCCATTTTGTAGTCTTATTGGAACCGTGTTTTTTGAGGCTGCAAATATATACATATTATATTCTTTTGAATTATTAAGTAAGTCAATGTTTACCATATTTAAAGTACTTTCTGTAGCTATTTTGCAAAAATTTTTGCCTCCAATATTTCTTTTTTCGTTGTGCAGTTCACTTGATTCTGTAACTTGATTGATATGAGAGACATCAGATAAACACATCTCCTGATCGAATTGACCATCACCAATACATTTCCCGGGTATCACGCTGATCAGCGTTGATTTACATGTCTTGTTTGTGTTTATCCCGAATCTTTTTAGCTGTTTTCGAACGTTCGTCCTCGCCAACAAAATTATGTTCTTAATGGCATCATTATCAGGTAGTTCTTGTTCTCCTGCCAACACTGGTTCGTCATTGTCCGGGAAAATATAATCCGCATTAAGGTCGCATATTATCTCATGCTGGAGAGAAATTCTTTTAGACCGTTGAAGAAAGTCCAATAAAGTAAAATTTATCCTTGTATCCTGTGTTGTGGTCATAGATCGATCGTGTCTGAAAATGAAATGACACCAAATTTAAGAGGGAACAAGCATGTCCTTTTCCAATCTTAAAGTTCTCCGTATTTTGTGCATAAGGACCAAAAAACTGGAATTTTAGCTCTTCGTTGTTGATTTCGATTTTCTTTGCGCTCTCCTCCATCTCTTGAATGATTTCAGATGTCAATCCAGTCAGCGCAATTTCGGAATTATACCCCTCATAATGCAAAATCATTTGCAAATAAGAGGGGATAATTTCTTGACCTCTGCAAAACTCCTTTTCCAGTTCAGCCCAAAAGGCCACAATTTTCTTCACCCTATCCTCGTTGTAAAATTTTTCCATTTTTCCGACTTTTTCTGACACCGACTCTCTTGGCATCGATTGACACTTCAAACAAATTTTTGACACCATCTAGGGTAGAGTCAGTAATTTTTCGCCAGTAAGCACTTTTTCGCCACCTACAAATAAAATCACTTTTTCAGGGAATTATGAGCTCATGGAACTACGAAATGACTATTACTTCGTAACCTCTAGTCCAACGGATCAGAAAACCATAACCGGTGCTCCACCGACTAGATTATTTGCAAGTTAATTGAAGAAATTGTCGACAAGGTGAACAGTCACCAAAAATATATGGAGTTCTTAATTAACTTGTCAACGCTCAGACAAATTGTCTTGCAATATTTTATGTTTTTGCAGTACAGTATTTGATATTTTTTCACTGAAAGTCACTTTGTTATTTTTTGATAATAAGAAAGCTTGTTGGCCCCTTCCTCAGGTATGCAAAGTAATGGGTACTGCAAAGTAAAAGGGATACCTGAGGAAGGGGCCAACAAGTTCCGAAACGTTGTCCTAGTAATAAAGGAGGAGAAGGATCTAGGTCAAATCCGTGTTTCTTATTATCAAAAAATTAATCTACTGACCGATCATCTAATACGTCACTTTGTTATTAACTAAGCTTCGCTCTAATATCATTATTTAACAATGTTTTCCAAGAAAATAAAGAAATAAGGATGTGGTGAAATAGGGCTTACTTTTTTCGGTTGTGTAAGTACTTTTCGCCACTCATTTTTCCAAGCATTTTACAAGTGGCGCACCTCGCGGAATTTAGTTGAAACAGACGTAATTGTCAATTGATTTTTGTCGCAAACAAAATATGTGCAAAAAATCATTCGAAATACTCTAATAATTGTCTAATATAGGTGTTAAATAAGAAAAGTACTGTGCAATGTACTTTTGCAGGTTTTCGAAAGCTGCTCTTTCTTAAAAATCAATTAAAAACAAGTGGCGAAAAAGTGCTTACACAGTGGCGAAAAAGTGTTTACAAAGTCGCGAAAAGTACTGAAACATGCATTGTTGCAGGAAATGTATTTTTTCAACTAGATGGCCAAAAATTCCCGGAAAGTCTCCTGGTTCATTAGAGAGACAATGATTCAAAGCACTTGTACAGAAAATTTCTTTTTATTTCGACAAAAATTGTAAGAATTACAAGGGTACAAAACCTTAAGGTGGCGAAAAGGGCTTACTCTACCCTACGTCGCTATAACGCCGCTAAAGCACTATGGCGCCATCTCATATATTATTTTGGTATTTTAAATTCAAATACAGAATTTTTAAACATTTTTTTCCTTCACTCCTTACATTTTTTCTTTTCTTTTTTTTTCTTTTCCTTTTTTTCTTTTCTTTTCTTTCCTTTTTCTTTCCAAAAACTTTCCTTTTCTTTTTTTTCCTAAATTTTGTACACTTTTTTCAAGTGAGGCACCCTTGAGTCTCTAGTGATATATTTCTTCTCGCTCAACAAATCTGTGATGATTTATTGTGATTCTGTGTGTTTCAGTTTTATGTAAAATATTCTTATAATTTTTAATGATAAGTGATTTTCCACGGTAAATTTATAAGTATTTTTCTTTCTCTTGCTGGAAAAGCATTGATATGAGGAGTTTACCAAAGTGATATATTCTCTATTCAACAAATAAATTATGTGGTTACTTTCTATTAGGTGAGATTCTTAACAATCTCACCTACTATAATCCTAACAAAATTTCATGTCCTCCGATCGCGCTCAAACTTGGCCAAAATGTGTTTCGCCACTTCCTGATCACGAATATATGGGGGCTAAGTTACGTTCCCGGCCGGCCGGCCACTCTTTGGAGCTTAATAGCTCCTAAACTAAAAGACATATCGACTTGCGGTTTTCGGCAAAGGTTATATATCGTATAAAAATTGCAACTTGGTGAATTGACCCCCCAACCCCCACCCCTCCTTCCGCCATTTTGATTACCACCATTTTTTGGTTTTCTTAATGGCTTCGCCCCTATGGCAGCGATCGGGCTCAAATTTTAGTATGTTATAGCTGGGCCTTAATACTTTCGATCAATACCAAACTTAAGGTCCCCCGGCCCCCTGACCCGAGCTATAAGGGTCCAAAAAAAAATTCTTAAAATGGCCATAACTCCTGTTCTAATTGTCAGAATTTAAAGAAATGAGGGCGTTTTGGAAAGCTCTCATGAAATGACACTTCCCCTTCTAACATCGCAAGTTCATAAAACCACCGCTACTGGCGTAATTTTTAAAAGGAAGATTTTTCAATTTTCTAACTTAAATAACTCAGAAATTCCTTTATGGATCGGGCTGAAATTTTAGTATGTTGTAGCCCTTGATTATACCTACCAAACAAAAAAATTCTTAAGTCGATCCATAATCCCTGACCCGAGCTATAAGGGGTTAAAGTTCGAATATTGACCGGCCTCTATCTCCTGTTCTAATTGACATATCGACCTAAATTCTGGCTTTCTGGTTTCGTCTCAATGAGCACTTTCAGATGGAAGTTCAAAAAGTCATCACAGGTGGCGCTGCGATAGCGTCAAAATTCATCGAAATTCAAACTCATTTTTCTCAAAAATTCCTTTGTGCAAGTTAATCAAATTTTAGAGTGTTGTAGTCCAGTCTAGGACGTTTCCAAAATGGCGCATAAGTTCGCTGTGGTTTCAATAGAACCGGAGATATGAGGAGTCAAAGTTCACAAGATTCAAAAAATCATATCTCCGGTTCTTAGGCCGCTATGTTAATTAGAACCGGAGATAGAGGCCGGTCAATGTTAGAACTTTGACCCCTTATAGCTCGGGTCAGGGGTTATGGATCGACTTAAAGTTTTTTTTGTTTGATAGGTATAATCAACGGCTACAACATACTAAAATTACAGCCCGATCGCATAAGGAATTTTTGAGTTATTTAACTTTTAAGATTTAAAAATTTTCTTTTTAATAATAGCGCCCCTAGCGGTGGTTTTATGAACTTGCGATGTTCGAAGGGGAAGTGGCATTTCATAAGAGCTTTCCAAAACGCCCTCATTTCTTTAAATTCTGACAATTAGAACAGGAGTTATGGCCATTTTAAGAATTTTTTTTTGGACCCTTATAGGTCGGGTCAGGGGGGTCGGGGGACCTTAAGTTTGGTATTGATGGAAAGCTCTAAGGCCCAGCTATAACATACTAAAATTTGAGCCCGCTCGATAGTAGGTGAGATTTTTAAGAATCTCACCTAATAACATAGTAAAGAGTTCTTTTTTAAGGTGTTCCATGGAACAAGAACAAATGGACGATCAGTAATGATTGGCCAAAATGTTTCAAGAACAAGAAAAATTAAAGTATTATTTTGGAATGTTTCGGGACTTCGATCTAAAGATGGCATCTTTTGGGATTACGTAAAAGATATGGAGATAGTGTTTTTATTTGAAACTTGGATTGAGGAAAAAGAGTTAGGAGCGTTGGAGACTAAGTTACCGAGAGGATTTAAATGGTTGTGGACGCCTGCAATTAGAGATAATGTCAAGGGAAGAGCCATTGGAGGAATTTTGAGTGGAGTAAAGAGGGAACTAACAGAAAGCGCAAAAAGCGACAGAGGAAATGATGTACAAATGCGCGAGATATTGATTATAGAGGGAAACTTGGCGACTTATAGGGGTGTATAATAGAACCAGCACTAAAGATGTTAAGAAATATGTTGAAGATTATTTAGAGTGTAGTGATCCAAATCTTATGGATCACTCTGTAAGAATATTGGGCGAAATTTAAGATGATTTGTAATGATCCATATTCTATGGATCACTCTGCGAAGATAATTTATGGGAGTTGACGAAGATCAAACCCAAAGAGAAATAAAAAGAGTTCGATGGAGGAATTCTCACTTGGAGAATGACAAAAAAAATAAGAGACCATCGCGCAGAGATAATTTACGATCATAATTTATGAGATGTCCACATTTCGTGGGTGCAGGTGCAGTACAAAAAATAGAGACAAAAATAGCACACAACCAATAGTAAAATAAAAAAGGGCATATCGCAAACAACAGTAAGAAAAATAGGGTTCAATGATTGGAGAACAGTGTCTTATATAGCTGAGATTATGGTATAAAAGGGCTGCCGAAATTAGTATAATTGTTCAGTTGCCAGTGACTTCTCTTGAGATCACTGGTTGTAATTCAAGAAGTGAAATAAATACTTTTGGTGCCAACACCCTTTGTTATTCATTATCCGCTGGACCGATCCGACTGGAGGATTTCCTGAGGTGGACGTGTACTTGGAGAAAAATTTTCAATTTTCTAAAAAACCACGGCACTACATTGGTGTTTTCGCCCGGGACGTGATTAAAGTGATTAAAATACCTTATCGCCCCGTGAGGACAACGAACCGATAGACAGGAAGACCAGAGGCTCCCAAGGGCCCATCAGCACGAAAATGCCCACTGAGCCAAAAATTCTTGAACTTCGCAATAGAAATATTGAGTGTGACGTCGTTCAAGAGCAGGAACTTGCAGAGGAAAACCGAAAGAGAAGCACTGAGAAGGAATTACTTCCCAGCCAGATAAGCCTTCCAGCGGAAAATCCCTCTGACCAGAAGGAACCTGAGGAGGAGATACTAAAAACTCCTGAAGAACTCGCCTTCTGGGAATACTCCGAGATTCAGCCCGGACGAAGCTTGTATCGCACCCCCATTCCAAAGAAAGAGCCAGAGCTACATAGTCAGTCTCCAACGTCATCTTTGGAAGAACCAGTGAGCCCTCTTCCTGAAGAAACTACAGAGTCGAAGCAGACAACTGATATTCTTCAAGAAGAGTTCCATACACCAAGCCCCAACATGCAGGAAGACTTCAAGAACGGAGCACCCTTCATGCGGCTGGATCAACGTGTGGCAGCCTTTCCAGAGCTCACGCGTAAGTCGATACAATTATTCTTTAAGAACGCGGACATTACCTATTCCCTATACAATATAGAAAAAGATCCAAAAATGGATCAATATTTCACGTCATTATTACTTAGTAAAATGAGTGTAGAAATATATGATGAAATCAATGATAATAGTGTGTTAGACAAATATGACCAACTCAAAGGTTATATATTGAATACTATTTATAGAAGTATAGGGATAGATGAGGCAAGGGAAAACTTATACACATGTAAGAAGGAATCCCAAGAGACATTCAAGCAATTCACGCAACGAATTCAAAAAAGTCTCAATATTGCCATCAATGCATATGCGTCTGAATTTGGGCAACAAAAAATCCCGGAGAAAATTAAAACGTCTCTCAATGCTCTTGCAGTTGAAACATTGACAAATGCAATAGCTGACCCAGAGATACGAATTTTAATACGTGCTGAAAAGACGGATAACTTACAACACGCGATTGTTTTGACTGAGAATCGTCTCAGAAGAGCGGGTTATTCAATTAACGAGATTGACAAAAGTAACGAAATTCCGCGGCAGAATATGTCCCCAAATTTCGGAGTCACCCGTTACAATAATAACTACACTCGGAATTCTTACCCACGCATCGCTGAAAGTATGTATCCAAGGTCATTTGTACCAAGAATGACGGGGAACAATATTGAGTCCCAATATCAACCCAATTACAAAAGCGGGAATATAAACAATCATGCTTTCGTTCCACAAACTCCGTTCAGAAATATTTCAAACCATCTCTCTAATCAACGAGTACCCCCCTATAACAATGATCAACCAAGAAGTAGCCAGGTAGACCTAACACGGTGTCACACACCGTGAAAAGAAATACAATAGGGGCTGATATGGCTTTCGAACATCTGAGTGAAGAATATTACCCACCAAAATATTTCGAAGATGACCATTGTCATTCTTCCTTTATTCCTTACAATGAGAAGATGTCTTTAAACACATCCCGGCCGCTTGGGAAAGCGTTGACAACCCAAGAATAAATGAACGGCCAGAAAAATTTATTAATAACTCCATCTCTTCAGTCAACAATGCAGAAACTGTACCACTCATCGAAGTCTATTGTACAGATTCAAGAAATTATGCACCCCTAACCTTATTAATTGACCTTGGTACTCGATCTTCTCTTATAAAAGCAGATTGTTTAAATGAAAATACCAGATTACTTCCATATATTGGAATTACCGAAGGATCTACTGAAACAATCGGTTCAGCTAACCTTTCAATGTGGTTTAACGATCATTCGCCTGATTTTAATATAACAGTGAATATTCTACCTTTTGAACACAACATTATATATGATGGTATAATTGGGTATGATGTCCTACCTCAATTAAATGCGATTGTAGATATGGACGACAGACAAGTTTTCTTCAGAAATTTAAACACCATTGTTAAGCTTAACGACAATTTTAAAATACCTGAGATATTCTTATCAGATGAAAACTATGAAACAAAATATAAAAATAAAATGAAAACTAATATTCAAAATGAAATGAATATTGATGAAAAGCTCTGTAAAATAGAAAAACAGAATAATATTAAGCAAATAAGAACGTATAATGAAGAATTCAATGCATTTACGAAAATATTTGATAAGAATTTCTTAGAGGAACAAATTGAAGAAAATGAAACAATTGAACACATAAGAAACTTGTTTGTTGAAAAGGTTGAAAACCACATGAAAGATGCATTCATAACTGAAAGTTTCAAACAGATACCTAAAGCTTCCAATATTCATGCAATTAATAAGGACTTAAACATGTCCTCTTACGATCACCCCAATTCAAATTTTCAAAAAACTCCACATCAATTAAAATCTTCTAATCATGAACAACTCCACAGCCAATATCAAAAAGAAATACCCAAACCTTACAAAAATGTGAATTTTAAAGATAGTTTTGGGTCTGAAAAATTGAAATTCCGCCGTCGCAAAAGGAAGAATTGATAATTTTCAATGGTGTAGGGAACATTTTAAGAACAAATCAGGAATCGAACAATACCAAAGCACTATTTTTAACACTAACTCTCAACAATTTTCACATTTGAAAACCTCTCCTTGTTACAGAAAACTTGAAAACATTTTACCTTTCCGAGAACTTTATTTAATTCTACCTGAAATAAATCGAACTGAAATTCAAACAAATATACTTAAAAAAAAAATCTCTCCAAAAAGGATTTTAGAAACACTAGCAAAATCATTAAAGCATTCAAAAATGTCTGGATGTTGCGAAGACTTTTGCAATCCGTGAGTAAGAATTGATACTTCACAAGTCTTCAATCACTTTATTTCAATAAAGTATATTTAAAAAAAAGAAGTTTCCTAGCTAACTTATATTCGAATTTCAGATTTAAGTAATACCGTTTTAATTTCACTCTCGTGAGAAGAGTTCTAAGATCAAATATATTTTCAAATCTAAAGTATGATATTTCTTTCATTAATAAAAATTATTAAGGACCAAGTCCTCTGGGTCAAATAAATTCAAGAGTTAGTAAGCTATATTTGTTTTTTATGAAGGGATTCATAGGGTTCACTCGTGATGAACTCCAATGACTTGAAACAGAATGGCGACTGACTCAATGACTGAGTAACTATTTTGCGCGTTGATTGTCACTACAACATAAACCCACATTTCAATTAATTTCTTCAGACTAGATAATTCAATTCTCACTTAAATCTCAAATGGGCTCCGTTTGCTTCCACAAATCTCAAGCTATTTTACGAGTTTACAACTTGTAATTTAGTTAACAAAATTCATTCTATCGCCATACTGAAATTCTTCAAATTAACCTACGAAGTCGAATAACTCTTTTTCCTGACTAAAGACTTAGTTAGATCTTCTCCCAAGCAACAGTTAAACCTATCCAAAAATTAATAATAATAATCATCAACATCATCATGTTCAACCGCTTATCCCAATTATGGTCGCGAGTCCATGATATCCAATTTAGCAGCCCACACTAATTGGTCCTGCGCCACTTCAGGAAGATGTTTAGGTTCGATCCAAAGGCGCTCCAGAGCAAGATTCTGAATTTAATTCAGCCACCTTGTCCTGGGTCTGCCTCGAGGTCGACGCCTCCTGACAATAACAACAACAAACTTTCAAATTCATTCGCCAGTTAGCGCTCGCGTTTCCAACAATAATAATAAAATATTAAATTGAATTGCAGTAAAAGAGTTCACCTATAAAAGTGAAACTTTATTTGAAAATATTTGTCATCTTCTTTCATTTGTTTTAAAAATCGGAAGTACTGTAAGGTACAATGCTTTATAAATTCATTTTCATATATTATATGAAGTCATATAAAACTTAAAGATTTTCAATATGAAGACCGGATTCGTATCTGAAGCTCAAAAAAAAAATACATTTATACAGAAATATTTCCCATATTTGCGAAAATATTCAAAACTATCAAGATCAAGAGCTAAGTTTGCAATTATACAATGTAACAAAAATTCTTAAATTATTTAAAAATTTCAGTAAAACATAACACATAAGAATTTTTGCTTCAATCTTAATCTATAACTAATAAATGATATCAGTTACCCGAAAATATTACTATCTTTTACCTTGAAGACAGAACTGTTCAATTAACGTACTGTACTGGAGAAAACCCGTATATACAATTTAAAAGAGTTTACCCACTTCACGCACCCTTTCGTGAAATAATAACTAACCAATGACCATGATAGTGTATCCAACACCTTTGAAAGAAATTACTGGACTCAGATACAAGATTTAGATTTAGTGTATCGTAAAAGATGATACTTTAATTCAATATTCCTTCAGTCAGAAAACAAAATTTATTGCATATCCAGTAAAGAATTCCTGCATAAAATAGATGCCAAGCCGTTAATGATAACGTCCATCACTAATATCTGTTCCCTGTAAATTCTGTTAACGTTTTCTACGCCATTTAGCAAATAAATGATTACAAGCCTTTACAAGCCTTCTACATGGACTTTCCTATAAAAGGATACTAATAACTTTTAGTAAAAAAGAAAAGCATCTCAAAATCTTAAAGAAACAAATTGACGACACAAGAAGTTTACCAAATACTTTTTGAATTTTCAAAAGTCTGGAAGCCTCCAAGAAAAATAATAATAAAACTATTGTCGTTTCAATTATCGGAATATTGCTCACATGCTTATCCGAGTCATTTTTGTATTCTTAGAAAATGTTTCTGCTAAACAAAAAAGAAACAAAACCTACCCCTGAACTCCCTGACTACGAAAAATATTAACTCAAACATAGCATTTAACTTCATATATTCTCCCACTCCTTCAATGGGCACTCAATGGGTCAAGTGATAGAGCACACGCTCTATGATGCAAGTGTTCCGGGTTCGAGTCCCCTAGGTCACCAGGAATTTTCTTGGCATTAAATGTTCGAATTGTATCCAGTAAGCTACACTGCACTTGATTCCATGGGGCATGAGACTGACAATCACATCCCGTATAAAAAAAAAAAAATAAAACGTGTCTATAAATCTCCTTGTGGCAAGGCCTAGATCCTTCATGGAATATTGTGCCAGCATTATATATTATTATTATTATTATTCTCCAACACTTGAATGAAATAAAATTCACTAAATCCTCCTTAAACTCTTCGCAGTTATATGATGCTTAAACTCTTCTCGATCGCAGTTATATCTTGCATGCCCATTTTATCATTGTATCAAGATTATTTTAGTCCAGAATTTAATCGGATTCTAGAAAAAAAGGTCTTAAATTTAAGCATCCTTTTGTAATCATCCACAAGAATTTGATTGTTTCTAAATAATTAGAAAAAAAATGTTTTTCCCAGAACATCTATATTTTTCCACTATTACTCAGTGGCACCCAGAATCCCAAAAGATGCGTGAGGGTTAAATAACTGTAAACATACTAATCAGCATCTCTAGGGAACAGTTTTCAAAACAATTTTCGAAAAGAATTACAATAGAAATGTTACTTAGAAAAGTAGTACTACGCAGCTTAATAATATAATGAAAGCTCGTTTGTACGCAAATTCAAAATTCAATAATTTTAAATAAGAATCGCTTAATCATCCGATGTATTCGCTTAATTTTTTTTCTATATAATCTGGATTAATCTTGGATGCGCTATAAACTGCCCAAATTCGGACCAAAAAAGAGAAAAAAGAAAAACAAAATCTCAATATAATTAAAGGAGATAGCTGAAATCATTAGTATACAGGAGTAATATATACATAAATGTAAATATATATATAGATATGTGAAAGCATAAATGCTTTTCTTATGGGGGGAGGAGGTCCCTCGGGACATATTTATATATATATATATATATATATATATACAAATTATAAAGGAAAATTTTTATCACAAGAATGTATAATCAAAAATTTTATAATCAAATATTATTTCAAATTATAAACAAATTATCACATATTACTATCAAATATCAGTTATACAAAAACATTATAACGAAGAGTGGAAATTTGTTATGAAATAATTTAAAATTAATGAAAAAGTCTCGAATAAATGTTAAAGTGGCAAAGTATATTGTTAGCAGACTGAAGACAAAATTTCAAATTGTAAGAGGAAGACCCAAATCAATAATCGAAAGTTTTGGTAAAAATTCAAAGTCTTTCAATTTGAAAAGAAACGAGTTCTCTGCTGCAACTACAAAGCTGTAACTACATAAAATTCCTTAGATGCATATTACATAGTATCACATACTTCTAATAAAATATATGTATCAGGGAAAACCATACTCTTATAATCAGTTATAAAAAGAGACACATTAATCTCAAGACATTATACTTCAAAAATACATAATCATATGCTAACCAAATTTTATATTCAACATTTTCAATATATTATATTATACTAACACCTCTATATAAATAATAAAAAAAAGTAAACCAAATGATTGTAACAGCAGCCATAAATATATGAACTGTAAACACAATTATGTAATCTCAGATATATTTGTAATGTAAAAGACACTTTTCCCTAAAACAAAAAAAAAACAAAGAAACACCCGAACCTCCTTCTTCTAAGGGGAAAGGAATGTAGTGATCCAAATCTTATGGATCACTCTGTAAGAATATTGGGCGAAATTTAAGATGATTTGTAATGATCCATATTCTATGGATCACTCTGCGAAGATAATTTATGGGAGTTGACGAAGATCAAACCCAAAGAGAAATAAAAAGAGTTCGATGGAGGAATTCTCACTTGGAGAATGACAAAAAAAATAAGAGACCATCGCGCAGAGATAATTTACGATCATAATTTATGAGATGTCCACATTTCGTGGGTGCAGGTGCAGTACAAAAAATAGAGACAAAAATAGCACACAACCAATAGTAAAATAAAAAAGGGCATATCGCAAACAACAGTAAGAAAAATAGGGTTCAATGATTGGAGAACAGTGTCTTATATAGCTGAGATTATGGTATAAAAGGGCTGCCGAAATTAGTATAATTGTTCAGTTGCCAGTGACTTCTCTTGAGATCACTGGTTGTAATTCAAGAAGTGAAATAAATACTTTTGGTGCCAACACCCTTTGTTATTCACTATCCGCTGGACCGATCCGACTGGAGGATTTCCTGAGGTGGACGTGTACTTGGAGAAAAATTTTCAATTTTCTAAAAAACCACGGCACTACAAGAGGATAGTTGTTGTTGTCAAAATTCTCCATCGGAAATATTTTCTTTATTTAAACAAAAATCCGTATCAAACTGGTTCGTGATAATGTCTATAATGGTAATGTCTATGATGATAATGAGTGTGATTAAAGATCTGAAAAGAGGTAGTCAGCCATAATTATATATTTTATTCTAACCCTAACCTTTCATACCTGAGCAGTCGACTTGCCCTCTTTAAATCGCTATAAATCCTTTTTCCTTTCAATATAAATTTTCCTATAAATAGAACATTCTATAAGCTTGCATAATCCCTATTTTCCTTGTTTCCTACTTATAGGTTTTCAATAGATTTCACAGATTCTAGTCTCGCGTGTTCGTCCTCGGAATCTCTTTCACAAAATGACATTTCATTTCTGCTATGGCAACACTAAACTAAACAATGGCTGACCCCTCACATTTAGTACATTCGCATTTCAAATTCGAATCTGCAACAATAGTAAAGACAAATTCATCGTTCTTAGAGGCGACATGAACGCAAGAATAGGAGTTTTAGGGAGTACTACTGTGCAAGAACGAGGACCACTGGATAAGAGGACTACAAAAGACCCAGTAATAAATAATGAAGGGAAGGACTGGATAGCCCTAGCTGAACGAAATGGTCTGTCGTTTCTAAACGGAAATAAAGAAGGTGATTTAAATGGTAGCTTCACGTTTATGGGGTACAGAGGTCAAACAGTAATAGATTATACATTCGCGGACCAAAGGGCATGGGAAAGGATACAAAAATTTGAGATAGTAGAAAGGACGGAATCAGATCATTTCCCACAAGTTATGGTATTAGAGGGTAACTACATAAATAAAAGGGAGAAAGACGAGAAGGTTTTTAAGCAAATTTGGACAGAAGCAGGAAAGCAAAAATTTAAAGAAAACCTTAAATTGAGAATGCAGGAGATCGCTGTGAACAAAGATATTGCAAGTTTGGAAAAAACATTAGGAAAATGCGTCATTGGTAGGAAACATAAACGAAAATCAATGTTTCAATGTGTATGGTGGGACAGAGAATGTTGGGAAGGAAGAGTACAAGTCTCATCTATGTTAAGAAGATGGAAAAGTGGAGCAGTTCAAGCTGACGAATACCTTAAAATGAGAAGAGAATACAAAAGTGTGTGTAAAAGGAAAAAAAGAGAAGCGGAGGAAAAGCTAAAAAATAAGCTAAAGAAAATGAAAAATATAAATAGTGCATGGGATCATATAAATAGGTATAGAAAGTCTAAAAAGAACAGGAAGGACGAGAGCATTACACCGGAGGAGTGGGAAGCACACTTCAGAGGACTTCTGAATGTGCAGCAAGACAGGCAAATAATTATGGAAGCAAGAATCGTAAACACAGAAGAAATAGATAGAATATCAGAAGGGGAAATTGAAAATGCAATTGAAAAAATCAAAAATAGGAAAGCACCTGGTACGGATGGAGTAAGACCAGAGCTATGGAAGAATGCAGATAAAGCAGTTAGAGACAGGATGAGAGAGCATTTTAATGAAATCATGGACGGTGCCGAAGTTCCCGATAAATGGACAAAAGCTATTATCTGGCCTATTCTCAAAAAAGGAGACAAAACTAAGGTTGAAAATTATAGAGGAATATCGTTGCTCAACACAAGTTATAAAATTTCTGCCATGATCCTGGCAGAAAGACTCAAGAATGAGGTTGACAGATTAGGCATTTTACCGGAGACACAATCAGGATTCAGATCAGGAAGATCAACGATGGATAATATATTCATTTTGAACTACGTCGCCCAGCGAGCATTAGCACTTAACAAAAAATTGTATGTGGTTTTTGTTGATATCAAAGCAGCTTTTGACAATATAATCAGGGAAAACTTATGGGAAAAAATTAGGAAAAGTGGCGTGAACTTACAGCTGATAAACGCTATAAGAAAGTTTTATAGAAGTACATATATGGAAGTAGAGGGAAGAGTATTTGCAACGAATAGAGGAGTACGTCAGGGATGTCCATTAAGTCCTCTTCTATTCGCAATTTATATAAGAGAAGTAGAGAATGTTTTAAAAAATGGAATTTTTGGAGGAGTTCAAATTGGAGGTACAAGAATCTTCACCATGGCTTATGCTGACGATCTCATACTTATGGCAAGTACGGCAAGAGAGTTGAAGCAAATGTTAAAATCTTTTGAAACTTACCTGGGAGATATAGGATTGCAATTAAGCGTGGAAAAAACTAAGACTATGGTTTTTAGTAGAGGTGGAAGAATTAGTAAAGAGAGATTGTACGCAATTGTACGAACCTTTCAATGGAAAGAAATGCAATGTTAATTAATGTCCTGCCAGATATTGCTACTTGGGTATTGTGCAATGAATCAGTTACCTATCAATGATATGGGAAAGCCGTTAACTTAAAGGGACAGATAATCCTAACCGGCTTATGTAGGTGAGATTCTTAACGTGAGCTAACTCGGAGTGCATGCAAATTCGATTTAGAGCTGAAGTTGGGAGACGCCATTCAGTTATCTTGAATAAAATTCGTGAAATTATACAAATTGAGTATTTAAACCAAAATATCAAGGATTTGGATGAACTGACAGAAAAGTGTTATATGGGTGAAATGTAGACCAGAATGTTCTCTATAATTTTTCCATAGAACATGATCTCATCGATTACTCAGAAGCCAAGATAATCGAGGTTTTTTGTTTCTTAACTCATTTTTTCATCCATCAGAGTGCCCCAAGTAGTCATTTTTTGAACTTCAACTATATCAAAGAATTGTTGTATTCTGTGGGACTTTCCATTTAAAACCCTATTTTAAGTGTCTTGGTGGAGTAGAGGCAGTCAAATTGGCATCTGAGTGATTTCAAAGCGTTATTATGGGAAAAATCAATTTTTTCACACTTAAACGGCAAAATCGGAGTGATAGCGTAGTCTGACCGGAAAATGATGTATGGACGAAATGTAGAGACAAATGTCTTCTACAATTATGTCGAAGTAATCATCAAAATCGGTTCAGCGACAGTCGAGATAATTGAGGTTATGTGATATTGAAATTCGTTTTTTGACTGTGGCGCCCCTGGTGTTGGTCCCACGAAGTTCAAATGTTCTAGAAAGTTGTAGCATTTGGTGAGATCTTTCGTTTAAGCCCTCATTCATCAAAATCGGTCACATAGAACCGGAGATATGATTTTTTGAATTTTGTGAACTTTGACCCCTCATATCTCCGGTTCTATTGAAACCACAGCGCACATACGCACCATTTTGGAAACGTCCTAGACTGGACTACAACATACTAAAATTTCATTAACTTGCACAATGCCGTTTTTGAGAAAAGTGACTTTGAATTTCGATGAATTTTGACGCTATCACAGCGCCACCTGTAGTGACTTTTTGAACTTCCATCTAAAAGTGCTCATCGAGACGAAACCAAAAAGGTAAAATTTATGTCGATATGTTAATTAGAACCGGAGATAGAGGCCGGTCAATGTTCGAACTTTGACCCCTTATAGCTCGGGTCAGGGGTTATGGATCGACTTAAGGTTTTTTTTGTTTGATAGGTATAATCAACGGCTACAACATACTAAAATTTCAGCCCGATTGCATAAGGAATTTTTGAGTTATTTAACTTTTAAGATTTAAAAATTTTCTTTTTAATAATAGCGCCCCTAGCGGTGGTTTTATGAACTTGTGATGTTAGAAGAAGAAGTGGCATTTCACGAGAGCTTTCCAAAAAGCCCTCACTTTTTAAATTCTGACAATTAGAACAGGAGTTATGGCCATTTTAAGAATTTTTTTGGACCCTTATAGCTCGGGTCAGGGGGGTCGGGGGACCTTAAGTTTGGTATTGATGGAAAGCTCTAAGGCCCAGCTATAACATACTAAAATTTGAGCCCGCTCGATGCCATAGGGCCGGAGCTATTGAGAAAACAAAAAAAGGGGGGTCTTCAAAATGTCGGAAGGAGGGGTGGGGGGTGGGGGGTCAATGCACCATGTTGCAATTTTCACCCGATATATAACCTTTGCCGAAAACCGCAAGTCGATATCTTTTTTAGTTTAGGAGCTATTAAGCTCCAAACAGCGGTCGGGAACGTAACTTAGCCCCCCATATATTCGTGATCAGGAAGTGGCGAAACACATTTTGGCCAAGTTTGAGCGCGATCGGAGGACATGAAATTTTGTTAGGATTATAGTAGGTGAGATTGTTAAGAATCTCACCTAATATGCCCTCTGAATATCTTCTCCTCGATTAAAGTGGTGTAAATTACATGTGGAAAAGCCAAAGATGTTATTGGAACCTATGCTAATGTTATCCTTGAGCCTATGCGGCCGAAGGAGTAAAAAATTCTCTCCTTATGGGCTGTGGATCCTTGGAAAAGGCTCAAGAGAGTCCGATGCTGCGATGAGACAAAGAAGCTCCAGGAGAACACACGAGGTACAATCCCACCAGAGAAGCGACAATTCCACTCTAACTTGCTAATTTCACCACAAGATTTATTTTCCTCCACCAAATTTACAGTCTTTCCAATGACCTTAGATAATTTTATAGATTAAATTCACTTTGCTTTACATTTAATTCACCTTTTTTTTCTTCTCACAAAAAATATCGCCTTTTTCTTTTTGCTGTCAAAAACGGAAGTAGCTGACTTTTTTCTCTCATGATGCAAAAGCTGCATGGCTCTTGCGCAATGCAAAAATTTCCCTGCGCCCGATAAATAAATATCCCCACAATTCAAATTGCATACGTCCGTAACGGACAGAGATGGAGATGGGGAAATCAGGAACTGGAAGAAGTGAAAACGTATAAGTATTTGGGGTACATCGTGAAAAATAATGGTAAAAACAGTGATCATTTAAGGGAGCAAGTCAAAAAGGCACAGCAGAAACTGAGACAAATTTGGAACATAGAAGAGCAACAATTTAAGGATAATTTCGGTATAAGGAAGGAAATGTTCAACAGTTTGATAAGAAGCGGAATGCTCTACGGATGTGAAATTTAGGGATATGAAAGTCGCGGGGAGCTAGAAGTGAACCAGAGTAAAATATTTTAAATGGGTACTAGGACTTAAGCAGAGTACAAAAAAAGCAATTTTAAAATCGGAAACTAAAATGGAAAGGATAGCAACGGTAGCAGCTAGCAGAGCAATCAAGTTCGAGGAAAATATTAAAAGAAGTCCGAACAAGATGTTGAAAGAATGTGTAAAAGAGATGAGGAGAAATGATCAACCGGAATCAACATGGAAGAAAAGTAGAAGGAAGTTCCTAGAAAGAGTTGGTTACTCTGAAATTGTAGTGATCCAAATCTTATGGATCACTCTGTAAAATTATTTGATGGAATTTAAGATGATCTGTAATGATCCATATTCTATGGATCACTCTGCGAAGATAATTTATGGGATTTGACGAAGATCAAGACCAAAGACAAATTAAAAATAGTTCGATGGAGAAATTCTCACTTGGAGAATGACAAAAAAATAAGGAGCCATCGCGCAGAGATAATTTACGATCATAATTTATGAGATGTCCACATCTCGTGGGTGCAGGTGCAGTACAAAAAAATAGAGCCAAAAATAGCACACAACCAATAGTAAAATAAAAAAAGGAATAACGCAAACAGCAGTAAGAAAAATAGGGTTCAATGATTGGAGAATTGTGTCTTCTATAGCTGAGATTCTGGTATAAAAGGGCTGCCGAAATTAGTGTAATTGTTCAGTTGCCAGTGACTTCTCTTGAGATCACTGGTTGTAATTCAAGAAGTGAAATAAATACTATTGGTGCCAATACCTTTTGTTATTCACTATCTACTGGACCGATCCGACTGGAGGATTTCCTGAGGTGGACGTGTACTTGGAGAAAAATGTTCAATTTCCCAAAAAACCACGGCACTACATTTTATGCATTTCTCGTCCAATTTTCTTAATTTTCCAGTGAAATTTTGCACATATCAAGCCTGAAAGTCAATTTTTATAGTTCCTGAAGAAGGTCAACAACTGCCACAAAGGCTTGAAAAATAGTTGTTAATTAATTCATACAGAAAACAGTTGGTCTCATATCAATGTCCAATAAGGAGTACCCGCGACGAATTCCCAATTTTCCCTGGTAATTATAGTGGAAAAATTAGAGTAATTGTAGAAAGTCGTGCACATTATTGTTATTTATGTTATGTATATATTTTTAATGTTTAGTAAATCCTCATTTGGAGTAGTAGACAGACAGTGCGGACAAAATTTCAGAGACAAATCACAGATTTGAGTGAGTTATAAGACAAGGAAATGTAAGAACATTGTCTAAATAAAATTTCCCGCTTTTTTAGCCACTGAGGAAGACGCGTTGAAGCGTCGAAAGCTTTGGCAAAGAATTTTGTGTTTTCCTGTCCTGAAAGGATTGCACCCCCTGACGCATCCGGAGGGAGTTCATCTCCTTGACCTTCGTATATGAATTGCCGTCAGTAATCTACCGAAAATTCAACGGTTACCGTAGAAAACTTGTCATAAATTTTTCAAAATGTTCACCAAATTAGTTAGGAAAAACAATGAATTTGACCATCATTTGAAAACTTCGTATCAAATTACTTATATTTCTACAATTTCTGAATTTTCACGTGATTTTCTTTGTACAATTTTGAAAAAAAAAATTGTTTGGATCTGGGGGGAACCGAACTCAAATTTCCAAAACGGTTGGCAAAATGTACTGACGCCTTAACCACTACACCACTCACGGCTTACTGTATCATGCGTCAAAACTTCTTCGCAAATTTTTTATGGAAACTATTTTTTAAAAAAAATTATATATCGCACCTTGATTATTACAACGGCAATGTCAATTGCCGTTGTAATATTCAAGATGCGATATATATATGAAATATGACTACTATTTGGAAAACCAAAAAATATCAGTTATTATTAGCAGAAAAAATGCTCACCAGAATTAAGAGCTTCGACTCCAAGGCAGAAAAAAGTAGAGATGACTAAAATATAATTCATGATGTGAAGAACATCTTGGGGCCAATCCCAGACACCTTCCGGAAGTGGCGGAGGACTCATAATATTCGATATATTTTCCCGGCACCAAAAGAGGTAGTGAATTAATAAAGATTGTGGCACATCTTAACTTTGAGGGCTTTTTTCCTGATCACGGAGAAGTATTTGAAGACGATTTTTACGGATTCAAACCTCCCAGGAGTATTTCCAAATGGACATTCAATAAAGCTGCAATAAAGCGGAGAGAAAATATTATTAAAAGGAAAATTGAATAATGGGAAATGGTAGAACTAAGCACATAATCTTCCGGTCGGAAGTCCACTCAGGGATCAAGGAAGAGGAATCTGGTGACCCTGTTCACCAGCATGAGAAATCCACTCCCTGGGGAGCAGAAATAATTGTGCCCTGGAGAGCGCAAATTGTGCTCTGGTCAAGACAATTTGTGCTCTATAGGACACAATTTTAAGCCCTAAAAAAACACTGACACTGCACAAACTTTCCGGCCGGAAGACACTCAGATCATCACTGAGGCCCCAGGGAGTGGAATCTGGTGAAATACAGTCCATCAGATGCAAATTCCCACTCCCTGGGCAGGAAGAAAGTTGTGCTCTGTGTCAGAACACAACTATCACAGAGCACAACTATCACAGAGCACAATTGACACAGAGCACAACTTTTGGGATGAGGATAATCACTGAAAAACACACAAATCTTCCGACCGGAAGACACTCAGATCATCACTGAAGCCCCAGGGAGTGGGAATCCAGTCTAATAACTGTTCACAGGCACCAGATTCCATTCCCTGAACCTAAAAAGCTCACAAAATAACACAGTTGTGCACATCACTCTGTTAGGTGTGATTCTTTCATAATCACACCTATTGTGATACTCCGATTTTCTAAAAGTGCTCCGATCGAGCTGAAATTCACAGGGTATATGTTTTGAACATCCCTGATGCCAAAAATGATAGTCCACCATTTTCGGGTCCGGCCGGCCGTCCGGCCGTCCGCAGTACGTAATATCTCCGGTTTGGAAAGAGATATCTTCATAAATTTTTTTTTAAATATATCTACTTGCGCGTACGATAATTTCTATAAGATTAGTTTTTTGAAAAACCGGTTCTAAACCGGTTTTTATAGTTTTTCTAGAGACTGGCTTATGCAATTTGAACTATTTTCTGTTCATGTAGTAGCGTTACTTGAGTAGACCAATTTAAAAAAAAAATTTGGAGATTGCTCCATGATTTCTCGAGTTATTTCAAGTTAAAGATTGCAATTTTAAGAAATTTTGCTCGTAGCGTCAGGTG
Source organism: Phlebotomus papatasi (assembly GCF_024763615.1). Taxonomy (NCBI): domain Eukaryota; kingdom Metazoa; phylum Arthropoda; class Insecta; order Diptera; family Psychodidae; genus Phlebotomus; species Phlebotomus papatasi. The sequence continues at coordinate 90,978 of NW_026604946.1, forward strand.
GGGAAAAAAGCGGGAGAAGCGACGTCACACATGGTATTGCGCCATTTCTCCCTCTCTCTCACTCCCTCTATATGTAGATATATATATATATATATATATATATACATGTAAATATAGTATATATGTTTATATATACCAGCGGATTTTCGCGGGTCGCGAATGTTTTCGCGGAGTCTCGCGGGCCGCGAATTTTTCGCGGATTTGCGCGGGTTGCGAAATTTTTCGTGGATTTTCGCGGGTAGCGAAATTTTTCGCGGATTTTCGCGGGTCGCGAAATTTTTCGCGGATTTTCGCGGGTCGCGAAATTTTTCGCGGAATTTCGCGGGTAGCGAAATTTTTCGCGGATTTTCAATGGCAGCGAAATTTTGCACATATCAAGCCTGAAAGAGGCTCTAAATGGATGTAAAGTTTGAGGCCTCTATCTCTCACAGTCTCCGAGATAATCAACTTTAAAGATTTTCAGACACGTTTATGCATTTCTTGTCGGATTTTCTTAATTTTCCAGTGAAATTTTGCACATATCAAGCCTGAAAGTGGCTCTAAATGGATGTAAAGTTTGAGGCCTCTATCTCTCATAGTTTCCGAGATAATCAACTTTAAAGATTTTCAGACACTTTTATTCATTTCTAGTCGGATTTTCTTAATTTTCCAGTGAAATTTTGCACATATCAAGCCTGAAAGTGGCTCTAAATGGATGTAAAGTTTGAGGCCTCTATCTCTCATAGTTTCCGAGATAATCAACTTTAAAGATTTTCAGACACTTTTATGCATTTCTAGTCGGATTTTCTTAATTTTCCAGTGAAATTTTGCACATATCAAGCCTGAAAGTGGCTCTAAATGGATGTAAAGTTTGAGGCCTCTATCTCTCATAGTTTCCGAGATAATCAACTTTAAAGATTTTCAGACACTTTTATGCATTTCTCGTCCGATTTTCTTAATTTTCCAGTGAAATTTTGCACATATCAAGCCTGAAAGAGGCTCTAAATGGATGTAAAGTTTGAGGCCTCTATCTCTCATAGTTTCCGAGATAATCAACTTTAAAGATTTTCAGACACTTTTATGCATTTCTAGTCGGATTTTCTTAATTTTCCAGTGAAATTTTGCACATATCAAGCCTGAAAGAGGCTCTAAATGGATGTAAAGTTTGAGGCCTCTATCTCTCATAGTTTCCGAGATAATCAACTTTAAAGATTTTCAGACACTTTTATGCATTTCTCGTCCAATTTTCTTAATTTTCCAGTGAAATTTTGCACATATCAAGCCTGAAAGAGGCTCTAAATGGATGTAAAGTTTGAGGCCTCTATCTCTCATAGTTTCCGAGATAATCAACTTTAAAGATTTTCAGACACTTTTATGCATTTCTCGTCCAATTTTCTTAATTTTCCAGTGAAATTTTGCACATATAAATCCTGAAAGAGGCTCCAAATGGATGTAAAGTTTGAGGCCTCTATCTCTCATAGTTTCCGAGATAATCAACTTTAAAGATTTTCAGACACTTTTATGCATTTCTCGTCCAATTTTCTTAATTTTCCAGTGAAATTTTGCACATATCAAGCCTGAAAGAGGCTCTAAATGGATGTAAAGTTTGAGGCCTCTATCTCTCATAGTTTCCGAGATAATCAACTTTAAAGATTTTCAGACACTTTTATGCATTTCTCGTCCAATTTTCTTAATTTTCCAGTGAAATTTTGCACATATCAAGCCTGAAAGTGGCTCTAAATGTATGTAAAGTTTGAGGCCTCTATCTCTCATAGTTTCCGAGATAATCAACTTTAAAGATTTTCAGACACTTTTATGCATTTCTCGTCCAATTTTCTTAATTTTCCAGTAAAATTTTGTACATATCAAGCCTGAAAGAGGCTCTAAATGGATGTAAAGTTTGAGGCCTCTATCTCTCATAGTCTCCGAGATAATCAACTTTAAAGATTTTCAGACACTTTTATGCATTTCTCGTCGGATTTTCTTAATTGTCCAGTGAAATTTTGCACATATCAAGCCTGACAGAGGCTCTAAATGGATGTAAATTTTGAGGCCTCTATCTCTCATAGTCTCCGAGATAATCAACTTTAAAGATTTTCAGACACTTTTATGCATTTCTCGTCGGATTTTCTTAATTTTCCAGTAAAATTTTGCACATATCAAGCCTGAAAGAGGCTCTAAATGGATGTAAAGTTTGAGGCCTCTATCTCTCATAGTCTCCGAGATAATCAACTTTAAAGATTTTCAGACACTTTTATGCATTTCTCGTCGGATTTTCTTAATTGTCCAGTGAAATTTTGCACATATCAAGCCTGAAAGAGGCTCTAAATGGATGTAAAGTTTGAGGCCTCTATCTCTCATAGTTTCCGAGATAATCAACTTTAAAGATTTTCAGACACTTTTATGCATTTCTCGTCCGATGTTCTTAATTTTCCAGTGAAATTTTGCACATATAAATCCTGAAAGAGGCTCCAAATGGATGTAAAGTTTGAGGCCTCTATCTCTCATAGTTTCCGAGATAATCAACTTTAAAGATTTTCAGACACTTTTATGCATTTCTCGTCCAATTTTCTTAATTTTCCAGTGAAATTTTGCACATATCAAGCCTGAAAGAGGCTCTAAATGGATGTAAAGTTTGAGGCCTCTATCTCTCATAGTTTCCGAGATAATCAACTTTAAAGATTTTCAGACACTTTTATGCATTTCTCGTCCAATTTTCTTAATTTTCCAGTGAAATTTTGCACATATCAAGCCTGAAAGTGGCTCTAAATGTATGTAAAGTTTGAGGCCTCTATCTCTCATAGTTTCCGAGATAATCAACTTTAAAGATTTTCAGACACTTTTATGCATTTCTCGTCCAATTTTCTTAATTTTCCAGTAAAATTTTGCACATATCAAGCCTGAAAGAGGCTCTAAATGGATGTAAAGTTTGAGGCCTCTATCTCTCATAGTCTCCGAGATAATCAACTTTAAAGATTTTCAGACACTTTTATGCATTTCTCGTCGGATTTTCTTAATTGTCCAGTGAAATTTTGCACATATCAAGCCTGACAGAGGCTCTAAATGGATGTAAATTTTGAGGCCTCTATCTCTCATAGTCTCCGAGATAATCAACTTTAAAGATTTTCAGACACTTTTATGCATTTCTCGTCGGATTTTCTTAATTTTCCAGTAAAATTTTGCACATATCAAGCCTGAAAGAGGCTCTAAATGGATGTAAAGTTTGAGGCCTCTATCTCTCATAGTCTCCGAGATAATCAACTTTAAAGATTTTCAGACACTTTTATGCATTTCTCGTCGGATTTTCTTAATTGTCCAGTGAAATTTTGCACATATCAAGCCTGAAAGAGGCTCTAAATGGATGTAAAGTTTGAGGCCTCTATCTCTCATAGTCTCCGAGATAATCAACTTTAAAGATTTTCAGACACTTTAATGCATTTCTCGTCCAATTTTCTTAATTTTCCAGTGAAATTTTGCACATATCAAGCCTGACAGAGGCTCTAAATGGATGTAAAGTTTGAGGCCTCTATCTCTCATAGTCTCCGAGATAATCAACTTTAAAGATTTTCAGACACTTTTATGCATTTCTCGTCCAATTTTCTTAATTTTCCAGTGAAATTTTGCACATATCAAGCCTGAAAGTGGCTCTAAATGGATGTAAAGTTTGAGGCCTCTATCTCTCATAGTCTCCGAGATAATCAACTTTAAAGATTTTCAGACACTTTTATGCATTTCTCGTCGGATTTTCTTAATTTTCCAGTGAAATTTTGCACATATCAAGCCTGACAGAGGCTCTAAATGGATGTAAATTTTGAGGCCTCTATCTCTCATAGTTTCCGAGATAATCAACTTTAAAGATTTTCAGACACTTTTATGCATTTCTCTTCCAATTTTCTTAATTTTCCAGTGAAATTTTGCACATATCAAGCCTGACAGAGGCTCTAAATGGATGTAAAGTTTGAGGCCTCTATCTCTCATAGTCTCCGAGATAATCAACTTTAAAGATTTTCAGACACTTTTATGCATTTCTCGTCGGATTTTCTTAATTTTCCAGTGAAATTTTGCACATATCAAGCCTGAAAGTGGCTCTAAATGGATGTAGAGTTTGAGGCCTCTATCTCTCATAGTTTCCGAGATAATCAACTTTAAAGATTTTCAGATACTTTTATGCATTTCTCGTCCGATTTTCTTAATTTTCCAGTGAAATTTTGCACATATCAAGCCTGAAAGAGGCTCTAAATGGATGTAAAGTTTGAGGCCTCTATCTCTCATAGTTTCCGAGATAATCAACTTTAAAGATTTTCAGACACTTTTATGCATTTCTCGTCCAATTTTCTTAATTTTCCAGTGAAATTTTGCACATATCAAGCCTGAAAGTGGCTCTAAATGGATGTAAATTTTGAGGCCTCTATCTCTCATAGTCTCCGAGATAATCAACTTTAAAGATTTTCAGACACTTTTATGCATTTCTCGTCGGATTTTCTTAATTTTCCAGTGAAATTTTGCACATATCAAGCCTGAAAGTGGCTCTAAATGGATGTAGAGTTTGAGGCCTCTATCTCTCATAGTTTCCGAGATAATCAACTTTAAAGATTTTCAGACACTTTTATGCATTTCTCTTCCAATTTTCTTAATTTTCCAGTGAAATTTTGCACATATCAAGTCTGAAAGTGGCTCTAAATGGATGTAAAGTTTGAGGCCTCTATCTCTCATAGTCTCCGAGATAATCAACTTTAAAGATTTTCAGACACTTTTATGCATTTCTCGTCGGATTATCTTAATTTTCCAGTGAAATTTTGCACATATCAAGCCTGACAGAGGCTCTAAATGGATGTAAATTTTGAGGCCTCTATCTCTCATAGTTTCCGAGATAATCAACTTTAAAGATTTTCAGACACTTTTATGCATTTCTCGTCCAATTTTCTTAATTTTCCAGTGAAATTTTGCACATATCAAGCCTGAAAGTGGCTCTAAATGGATGTAAAGTTTGAGGCCTCTATCTCTCATAGTTTCCGAGATAATCAACTTTAAAGATTTTCAGACACTTTTATGCAGTTCTCTTCCAATTTTCTTAATTTTCCAGTGAAATTTTGCACATATCAAGTCTGAAAGTGGCTCTAAATTTATGTAAAGTTTGAGGACTCTATCTCTCATAGTTTCCGAGATAATCAACTTTAAAGATTTTCAGACAATTTTATGCATTTCTCGTCCAATTTTCTTAATTTTCCAGTAAAATTTTGCACATATCAAGCCTGAAAGAGGCTCTAAATGGATGTAAAGTTTGAGGCCTCTATCTCTCATAGTCTCCGAGATAATCAACTTTAAAGATTTTCAGACACTTTTATGCATTTCTCGTCGGATTATCTTAATTTTCCAGTGAAATTTTGCACATATCAAGCCTGACAGAGGCTCTAAATGGATGTAAATTTTGAGGCCTCTATCTCTCATAGTTTCCGAGATAATCAACTTTAAAGATTTTCAGACACTTTTATGCATTTCTCGTCCAATTTTCTTAATTTTCCAGTGAAATTTTGCACATATCAAGCCTGAAAGAGGCTCTAAATGGATGTAAAGTTTGAGGCCTCTATCTCTCATAGTTTCCGAGATAATCAACTTTAAAGATTTTCAGACACTTTTATGCATTTCTCGTCCAATTTTCTTAATTTTCCAGTGAAATTTTGCACATATCAAGCCTGAAAGTAGGCTCTAAATGGATGTAAAGTTTGAGGCCTCTATCTCTCATAGTTTCCGAGATAATCAACTTTAAAGATTTTCAGACACTTTTATGCATTTCTCTTCCAATTTTCTTAATTTTCCAGTGAAATTTTGCACATATCAAGCCTGAAAGTGGCTCTAAATGGATGTAAAGTTTGAGGCCTCTATCTCTCATAGTTTCCGAGATAATCAACTTTAAAGATTTTCAGACAGTTTTATGCATTTCTCGTCCAATTTTTTTAATT